>NC_057801.1:606380906-606644495 GCF_018294505.1 Triticum aestivum | reverse complement strand
GCCAGTTCTCCTCCGAGTGCTGGTCCAAACCAAGCGATGTCCAGCGCCCCCTGGGCAACCAGGGTCTATGCCAACCCATCGTCTTGCTCATCCGGTGTACCCTGAGAACGAGATATGTGCAGCTCCTATCGGGATTTGTCTGCACATCCGGGCGGCTTTGCTGGTCTTGTTTTACCATTGTCTAAATGTCTTGTAAACCGGGATTCCGAGTCTGATCGGGTCATCCTAGGAGAAGGTATATCCTTCGTTGACCGCGAGAGCTTATCATGGGCTAAGTTGGGACACCCCTGCAGGGTTTAAACTTTCGAAAGTCGTGCCCGCGGTTATGGGCAAATGGGAATTTGTTAATGTCCGGTTGTAGATAACTTGACACCAGATCCGAATTAAAACGCATCAACCGCGTGTGTAGCTGTGATGGTCTCTTTTCGGCGGAGTCCGGAAAGTGAACACGGTTTTGGGTTATGTTTGACGTAAGTAGGATTTCAGGATCACTTCTTGATCATTGCTAGCTTCACGACCATTCTGCTTGCTCTCTTCTCGCTCTTATTTGCGTATGTTAGCCACCATACTTGCTTAGTCGCTGCTGCAGCCTCACCACTTTACCCCTTCCTTCCCCTTTAAGCTTTGCTAGTCTTGATACCCATGGTAATGGGATTGCTGAGTCCTCGTGGCTCACAGATTACTACAACAACAGTTGCAGGTACAGGTTATGCGATGATCAGGATGCGAGAGCGATGTTTACTTGTTTTGGAGTTCTTCTTCTGCTTCTTCTTCGATCAGGGGATAGGTTCCAGGTCGGCAGCCTGGGCTAGCAGGGTGGATGTCGTGTGAGCTTCTGTTTGTGTTTCATCCGTAGTCGGATGTTGATATTGTGTATGATATATTGTTGTATTCATGTGGCATTGTTTGCCTTTTGTATGTATCCCCATCTATTATGTAATGTTGATGTAATGATATCCACCTTGCAAAAGCGTTTCAATATGCGGTTCTATCCTTGGTGGGACCTTCGAGACTCTTTAGGATAGTATCGCATATTGGGCGTGACAGTCCTTGAGGGTATTGCGGTTGAGGTTGCGTTGGACGACGACGTCGGGGTACCGGCTCCGGCGTGATGGAGGAGGGTGGCAGTGGATTGGCCGCTATGGGGTGGAGGACGGAGGAGGCTGGGGTTTCGCGGCTGGTGGAGAGGGCGTTTTCGCGCCTGTCGGATGTTGGGTTCCGGCAGACCCTTAAGGTTCGAACTCTGGAGTGCGCACGAAGATCTCTCCCCTACCTATCTACATCCAATCATCTCGTGAGATCTAGGCTGAAAATGATGGACAACACAAGGGACACGAGATTTATACTGGTTCGGGCCACCGTTGTGGTGTAATACCCTACTCCAGTGTGTGGTGTGGTGGATTGCCTCAGAGGCTGATGATGAACAGTACAGGGGAAGAACGGCCTCACGAGAGGTGTTCTTGAGCTGGGGCGATAAACTGCTTGGGTGAGCTCGATCGCCTCTCTCTCTCTCGTCTTCCCAAAATCTGGATCCCTCACTCTGTGGTGGCTAGCTCTACTTATAGAGGCCCTGGGCCTCTTCCCAAATATTGAGCGGGAAGGGTGCCAACAACGGCCATTCCGAAGGGGAACATCTAGTAGAAGTTATCCTAACTAAAGTTGGTCTTCGGCTGCCAAAAGTACTGGCGATGACGCCGTCTTGGGCTCCATGGTGACCTCCATCCTGCCGCTCTGTTGCTCTTGGTATCGTTGCACTGAAATGGCAACCTTTGCATTATGCCTTGGTACTCCATGTCTGTGCTTGCCCCCTTTGCACCAAAGAGTAAACAAGGACACTACGCAGGCCGGCGCCTGCCTGGCGCCTGCCTCGTCTCAATAGTCATGGCTTGCGACACAGGCACCTTGCGAGGTACCCTGCCTTGATTTCTCCGCCTCCTCGCGGGCCTGCCTGGCGAGGCCGTCCCTGAGGAAGCCTTGCGTTGTCTGCCCCGCGAGGCTTGGCCCCTCGCGAGGGTCTTGAGCCTTGTGCTGATGAAGACGGGACGTATTGGGCCACTACTTGAGCCACGTCGTAGGCCACAGGCAGGCGAGTCTGGGGACCCCATTCCCAGAACGCTGACAGTAGCCCCCGGGCCCAAGGCGCGCTCGGACTTGGCATAGCGGAGAAGTGAAGGGGCAAGTGCGGAGCGCCGTGGGCCCCATCAGCCTGCGGCCTCGAGCACCGCATGACGGTTGATTGGATGTGGGCGTCTCCGCTTCCCCACGCTACCTCGGCAACTGCCCGACTTGACAAGTCCCTGCAAGCAAAAATGGGTCATGATTACTTGAGATCATGGTGGCCGACGGTTGGCCTCCTCCGGACTATAAGTACGGACGGGCGAGAGCCCCCACTGTCCATCCCTTCCTGCTACTCTCTTTCTTCTTCTTCCTCGCCCTTGCTCCACCTTACGCCAATGGCGCCGATCCGCCGGTATTCTACCGAAGAGAAGGGAAAGGCCCCCCGAGAGGGTCCTGGCCCACTTCCGCCGAAGAAGTGACCTATCCACGGCCGCCGCGACGTGGTCGCTTCGCAGGGGTCGTCGCGGCCCTGGTACGAGTGGCCGCCTCCTGGGTTTCCACTGCCCTTGTATGCCCGGATCGAGGGCCCTGGAGAAGAAGCCGCCGGACAACATCGCCGGCGCCGCAGGCGACGCCGGCGAGTTACGGCAGTACGCGTCGTCACCCCTGGAGTCCATGCCGAGGGCTCTTCTTGTGAGCTCGTGCTTCACGCTGCCATGCCTCCTCGATCTTGGATTTTCCTTCCTCCCTCCTTCGCCTTCAAGATGTCGCCGAGTGGGTCCCTAGAGCTCTGGCTGCAGCATGCCGAATGCAGCACCCTTGCGATCGGAGCGGAGGTTGCGGTCGTCGCTCCAGGCAAGGTCTTCATGACCCGGGGCTGGGGCAAGATCGCCCGGGTCTGCTAGACAAGTGGTGCCCTCGTAATTCATCTTGAATACGACGGCGCCTCCTTGATGCTCTTCAAGGTCTACGACATGGAAAGACGCCGGCTGGAGTGCTGCCCCAAGAAAGGCGGCCGGGGTAACGGCGTGGCGAGGGCCAGGCCAGCCAATCGCATCCCCAGCAGCTCCTCAGGCAGCAGTGGATGAGACATAGGGTCTAGCGACTCCGCCGAGCTTCACGCGACTCCGGAGACAAGTGACGACTGCTACGAGCCCCCAAGCTCGCGTCGCGCCCGGAGTAGGGCTGCTGCATCAGGCCGTCGGTGCTACTGATCTGGATGGGGTTGGCGTCGTCGCCTAACGGCCATCTGTTGATGATGGCGTCTCCTGCGGAGGCGCGCGTAGTTAACGCTCCTTAGCACCTTTGGTTCCCTGCGAGGAATCGAAATGACACCCCACAGGGGTATGTAAGGCGCCTGCCATGTCTTTTGTGAATTGTACATCCTTATCATGAATCGATGCGAGATGCGTGTTCTGCCTCGGCTCAGCTCCCCCTTTCTTTCCTCACGAGGGCTTGGTGCTCTACGCTGACAGGTCCCGGTCCCCAGGCAGGCTTCAACTGTCCCTGGTATGCCAGGTCACGATGCCGTGGGTCAAGGCCAGGAGGTGAGCGGCCCAAGGTCCAGTAAGAGCCCCTGAGTTGCGATGCTCAGGAGGTCCCCCTTAGCATTCAAGCAGCCTCCGCTGGGTGAGAAAGGCAGGCAATGTTGCCGTGACAGAGCTACAATAGGTGAAGGTTTGGCGTTGAGTCGATTTAACTTTTGCATGACTTATCTCGTAGGTTTGGAGTAGTTCTTCGGTGAGGTGTCGGGCCTGCATGCCGGTAGCTGGGGTGTTGCTGGGTCAGGCCCTCGTGAGCCTCTCCCCACTTCCCCGCACTTTCCTTCATGCTCTAAGTCCTCAGGTCCCGGCCCTCGACCAAGCTCAGCCGCCGCTGGTATAACAGGCCGTGATGCCATGGGTCAAGGCCAGGGGGTGAGGGCTGGAGAGCCAGTAAGAGCCCATGAGTCGCGATGCTCAGGCGCCCCCCTTTTAACGTGCGAGCGGATCATGCTGGAGAGAGGGAGAGAGAGCTCACGACGCCCCCGGCGCTACTCCTGAAGCGGATCCTGCACACCAATCATGAGGGAAAACAAGGTCTGCCATTACAGTTGCCAGCTAGCCATTGGTTGCTCCGAGGGAGTGATTGGGGCACTGAGGGCCTGGCGAGGTGGCGCAATCAATAAGGTTCCGGATCCTGCACACCAATCACGAGATGATCGGATGTTGGGTTCTGGCAGACCAATAAGGTTTGAACTCTGGGGTGCGCACGAAGATCTCTCCCCTGACTATCTACATCTGATCATCTCGTGAGATCTAGGCTGAAAACGATGGACAACACAAGGGACACGAGATTTATACTGGTTCGGGCCACCGTTGTGGTGTAATACCCTACTCCAGTGTGTGGTGTGGTGGATTGCCTCAGGGGCTGATGATGAACAGTACAGGGGAAGAACGGCCTCACGAGAGGTGTTCTTGAGCTGGAGCGATGAACTGCTTGGGTGAGCTTGATCACCTCTCTCTCTCTCTCTCTCGTCTTCCCAAAATTTGGATCCCTCACTCTGTGGTGGCTAGCTCTATTTATAGAGGCCCTGGGCCTCTTCCCAAATATTGAGCGGGAAGGGCGCCAACAACGGTCATTTTGAACGGGAACATCTAGTACAAGTTATCCTGACTAAAGTTGCTCTTCGGCTGCCAAAAGTACTGGTGATGACACCGTCTTGGGCTCCACGGTGACCTCCATCCTGCCGCTCCGCTGGTCTTGGTCTCGTTGCACTGAAATGTCAACCTTTGCCTGATGCCTCGGTACTCCATGTATGTGCTTGCCCCCTTTGCACCAAAGAGGAAACAAGGACACTGCGCAGGCCGGCGCCCGCCTAGCGCCCGCCTGGTCTCTATCGTCATGGCTTGCGTCACGAGCACCTCGCGAGGTACCCTGCCTTGATCTCTCCGCCTCCTCGCGAGCCTGCCTGGCGAGGCCATCCCTAAGGAATCCTTGCATCGTCTGCCCCGCGAGGCTTGGCCCCTCGCGAGGGTCTTGAGCCTTGTGCTGATGAAGACGGGCCGTACTGGGCCACTACTTGAGCCACGCCGCAGGCTGCAGGCAGGCAAGTCTGGGGACCCCTGTTCCTAGAACGCCGACAGCTCCCATGGAGTATGAATGGGGAAACGGAGGGAGGCGGGGAACTAAGGGGGAACAATGTTTCGGTTTGAGACGCGCTTGTTTGAAATTTGGGAAAAGTTACAAACTTTGCCCCCATCTAAAATTTCGGACATATTGTGGGTTGGGGGTAGGATAGTCATGTCAGGTGTCCCAAATGTGGGAGGGATAGATTTCGGCCAAGCGCATGGGTGTTTAGGCGCCCATGGCGTATGAATGCTTCTCGGAGGTGGTTGAGACTGGCATCTTGGTGAAGTTACAAACCTACCCCGGTTTAGACCTTTGGACATCGGGCCGATAGGCTACACGGGCCAGAGTCAAGATAGTAATTTCCTACCACCAAACATTAGTCTCGCGTGGTTTCGGGTGACCAGAGGCCTATTTGGCGCTTCGTTCAATATTTGGGAGCAGAAGCATTAACGTTTTCGGTTCTCTTGAATTGAACTTTCAGGATTTGTCAAAATTCACAAATATTTACTCTTGAAAATCCTAAAGCTATGATTATTTTGGAATGGAGGGGGTACATTTGAATATACATTGTACACGAGTATATATTCAAAAATATGCAACTTACCTTAGTTCATGCATGGTTCCAGATATAATCTCCTTGGTTGCAAAAAAAAGTTAGATATGTGTATGAATAGATATAGCATGTTCAAACTCACAACAAAGATTGATGCCCCCTTTTACATCTGATATTCAAATGCCATTATCTCGGGTTCAAATAGATGAATGCACTTCCTATGAATTCAAACCTTTGAAACCCCCTTTATGTTGAATTCGACATGTATTCTATTTCATAGCTAGAAATTTGGAATGTATCCATGCAAGTGACAAATGTATAAAGTGCTTCACACTAACAACATGGAGTGCACTAATTAATGTTTATATATGAATTGCAAAAGCATCCATTGCCTGTATTTCAAACCGCTCTCACTCTATGGATCAATAATATGAAATAAACACATGCACATGCTAGAATTCAATAGAGTATGGGTGTCTGATAGACCGATTTTCGTCCATACGCAATTTGCAAAATTCATGATCTCATCCAAAAATAATAATGCCATTTATATTTTAATTTAATGTGTAGAACCGCCTTTTACACGTAGATGCACTATGCCTCGGCCCGTTCTCAGAAACGTGTTATATATCTCTCAATCTAACGCATAAGTGCACACACTTTATATGCATCGACATTTCTCTTTCACACATGCTCACAATCTCTCTCAGGGTGTCGGGGTGTCTCACGCACATGCTCTCTCTGTTTCTGTCTCTCTCTTTCTGACTACTATGTACCACTCTTTTCACTAATCTCAGTTGGAAAACGCAATTTCTCTCACATGCATATATACACACGCACAGTCTCTACTAGCCCTCTATACGCACATATATGTGCCTACGTGTCTCCCGCACGCACATTATCTTTAGGCCTCTCTCCCACACATTGCCCCCCCCCAGACACACCTCTCTCTTAGTAGTTGGCAGATATGATTTCATCATATCATTCGGTAGGATATCCCTAGCTGTTAGGCTGGATGGAATACGAGGCAAAGGTTTACCCTAGTTCGGATCAGACCCTTGCAGTTGAAGAAAGAGCCTACTCCTGGTACTGTATATTAGTGATAGGGGTGTGTACAAAGTACATGTGAATACCAGGCATTGTGCGTATGTGTATACTATCGACGAACTAGCCCCCAAGCTTCTATAAAATACTGGGGGCCTAGGGTTACAAATCATATATAGTCAGCTTATCACCAGTGGGGATAGAGTCCTCCGCAACTCTGGTAGCTTCCTGTTGTACGCCGAGTCCTCCACATGGGTCTTCGTATAACGCGTCTTGGTCCAACCTATATGTGGCACAGGATGGAACCGACCCATGAGTCTTCATGTTGACCCACCACAACTAGAAATGATGTGCCCACCACACCACACACGCAATCGGCCACTAAGAAAATAAGCATATACAATAGTACAGCAGTATCTAGCTCACAATACATATCCATATTTTATTGATGACACTGACGGACTTTGCATTTGATGCGTGCTCCGTATTTTGTTGACGACACTTACGGTCATTGTATTTGAAGCAAAGCACGATATGGTCACTGGACTTCAGAATAAGCTCATCACGGTCACCACATACATTTTGTCGTGCTAACCAACATGTAGTTGGATGGTTAGGAGGACAGTGGTTTCTCGAGCCCACCAAGGTTAAAGTCCCGGTGCTCGCATTTATCTTGTGAGAATTTCAGTATTTTCAGGAGATGTGCATTCAGTGGGAGGAGACGTTCCACTCGACTACGGGGCACCTATGGTGACTTCATAAAATCTCAAGATCATATATGTTGGACCACTCTATCGAAGGTGCTCATAGGGGTAGGGTTCGCGTGTGTGCGCTTATAGCGGTGAGTGCTTGTGCGTATATATGAGCCCTTGCGTCTGTACCGTGGAAACAAATACATGTCATGATTATACAGTCATTGGATAACGCGAAGGGATGATGAGGACATGACTACCTTGGATATGACCAAAAATATTGCATATATGCATATTTGTCAGGTGATTTCTAGTGCAAACTATTCAATAATCTATTTATGTTATCTAGAACAAAAATACTTCACACACTTTTGTGTTTTGTCTAATTGCAGGTGTATGGGACATTTGTACAATCCACATATGAAGATAAGGAAGAAAGAGATGTTTATTTGCTGTCCAAAAAGTTCTCTCACGTCACTTTTGGCCCAACAGAAGATAGAGTCCAAGTCTCTCACGTTCTGGATTCAGATTCGGACTGCACAGACACACCTGACTCAAAACGGACACAAATTTTTCATACAGACTCCGAATTGGGTGATTCTTTTTTTGTTGGAAACTAGATTTCGTGTACTTTCCAACCCAATTGGAATCACCTTCAAATTCGTCCGGAGCGTTGAGTTGTGGACGAAACAATCTGATGTTGCAGCAGAATCCGAGTCAAAGTACAAGTCCAAAGGTGTTACATCACCTCCACTTGGGCCCATTGGCCTTGTACGACCTAGATTTAGTTTTAGGCTGCCTTGGGACGTCCTCCCACCTCCTTGGCCGCCACCCCTTGCTCCTATATAAGTAGATCCATCTAGTAGCTTTTCCTTGGGATTTGTTTAGTTAAAAGTTAGCCATTGCAACTTCGTGTACTTCGTTTGTGTCCAACGACCAGACCAAGACCGCTTCCGGATCCCCACCATTATCAATACCTCATATATATTTGCAATATTCAGATTGCTTTATCATATTCTTGCTCGTTCTTCGATTGCTTGCAGGAATAGACCTTCGTGGTCAGGCTGACCGTGCTTCCGGCATCGTCAGTAACCTCAGGAGATTGGTTTAGCAATTGCTAAGGCGCAACGTCGTGCACGTTTGTAGTCGGATCGTCAAAGTCGTCTCCACCAAATCGATAGTTATCATCTCATCGAAAGATCGGGACCCTCGCCTCTATCAAGTGGTATCAGTTTTCAGGTTGCTCGGTGAGAATTTCCAGTTTTCCTAGATTAGATTTATTTTCTTACCTATTGTCCAAGAAAAAGCCACAAAAAAAAGTTAGATCTGTTCATCCTTTATCCAAGCCAGTCTGAGCCTTTGCAATTTTCTATTCATTGCTTGCATAGTTGAATTATCGGTTGCATCGTCGTGTCAGTTGCTGGTCTTAGTGTCTAGTTCCTTTAGAGTTTCGAGTTCTGTTCACATTAGTCACGCCGCCGCTGCATCATTATCCCTTCCGCTGTCCACCATCCCATCTATTAATTTCCACCACGTGCTATGCACTGTTCATTGTCATAATCATAGTTGAGGTCATTCACATCTTCGCCTGATCCAATCTGCATCTTATCTAGTTTGTCTTGGAAAGAGGGGAAAAAAAGATAGAGGAAAAAAAGAGAGGAAAAAAAAGAAAAAAAAAAGAGAAGAAAAAAAAAGCGTGAGAAAAAAAAAGAGAGAAGAAAAAAAATCGGATCTATCTAGAATCAATCTCGTACCTGAATTCGGATTGGAATCTGTTTTGCGCACTGTTCAGTAAAACAGGTGTATCTTCCTCATACGAAGTCCGTTTTGGCTCCGTGAGTACTCAAATTGAAGCTAGCGACGAGACGCATCTAAATAGTTGCAGAAGCTAGTTCAATATTTGACACCTCAAAATAGGCTTCTAAATAGGTCTTTTTGCCCTTTGAAGTTCGTGAACACAGCTTGTTCCAATTTTTCAGGCCAGTTTTAGAATTCTTTGACTCCTCATATCAACTCGGAATTGAGTGATTCTTTTTGCATTGGAAAGCTTGAGTTAGTAGCATTCTTTGAAAGAATTTATCAGAAAATTGGCTCAAACTTTTCAAGAGGAAAGTTGGAGAGAGAGTTGTTGTATATCCTGTTTGGCAGTTGTTTTTCATCATTATCTTTACTGCCGTTGTGATCTTCACTTATATCTTGCTGTCCAGAACTACTTAGTATCCTTCATTGATGCTAGTTGTGCTACGCCGTGACCTCATTAGTGTTCTAGGCTCGCGTCTCTAGTCCGGTCTAGCCTAGGACCAGCACAGTACCGTCGTTGAGCGTTTATTCAACATTGCATCTTTGAATTGATTATTGCTAATCTTTTGCTACCATATATAGCCAACCTAGCTCCACATATTTCTACACCGTGTATACGTACGCTCCCCTGGCAATCGCTTTACTCAATATTCGGAGTTACTTGACACCGCTGGTTGCCGATCACCGCCTGCTGCATGGTAAGAACTTGTAAGACATTGATATTTGCTTTACTGTGAGCGTTTTACCACCACATCCTAGTAGTTATAGGAACATTATTTTGGGTTTTGTTTCTTGTTCTACTAATCATGACAGGATCCAGAGTCAATTCATGGGCTTTGTCGATCGCGGGAGACGTGCCACCACCTTTGCAAATACCACAACCGTCACGAGAGGTGCACAAACATCCAAATGCACATGATCAGGTTAATGTATCTATACCACCATTTAATGGCCGTTTTAAACCTTTTGTTAATGACACAATCAATTAACCAATTAAACGTTCCACACTGCGCAACTAGTGTTGCACCATCGGGGCGTGTAACCATGGGGCCCACCTGTTAGCCCGTATATGAAAGAAAGAAATGGTAGTTTGAGTCTGTACTGTGTTAATAAAATAGGAGTACATTTTAGGGTGATCTTACGGTCACTGGCTCACCATACAGCTCCATAATTTGTTGATAACATGATCAATTGACCAGTCAAAGGCTCCACATTCAGCAGCACACATTACCATAGGGCCCACCCGTCAGCGCATATATGAAGGACAGAAATGGTAATAAATTAGTGGTCGGTGGGTATTCGAAGTCGTGAGACCTCTAGTTGGTAGTCGCTGGCGGTTGGGGCGGCGGGGCGTTGATTGGGCGGTGGGGTGGGGATCGCTGGAGAAAAAGCTCGGCGCGGGGGCGGGGGGGCTAGAGGGATGGCCGGTGCGGCAGCGGACCGGCGATGGGGAGTGGTTTCGGGGAGGGCGGGGCGGCGTGGCGGCGCGGGCCGGCCGCGGGCGGCGGGGGCTGGCGGTTCAGCCGGTGGTGGCTGGCGGCTCAGGGGGTGGAGTTTGATGATAAACTGGAGGCCCTTGATTTCGTATCCAATGACTGGAAAATTTAATGACCAGAGATGAATAAGTCAGTCAACTGACGTGTAGCCTCACCCCGCACGTACACATGCACGCACGCAAGACATGGACGCATGCAGGCATGCAACACTCACACGTACACATAACGTACACACGCACGCATGCTGGCGTGCAGCACTAACACGTACACATGCACTCACGAACACACGCACGTACGCACCCATGCATGCAACACTGAAATGTACCCTTGCACGCACGCAACACTCGCACGCCTGCATGCACACAGCACACGACGCAAGACACACGCTCAACCTATACGTGCACGCACCCTTTGTTAAGGACATGGATTGTTACGGGTATTAATCAATCTTATCTTTGATAAGCAGAACATTGATGTTTGCAGCGGTCTTTATGAATCACAACGTATCGAATGGGCTATCAACATAGTAGGCTTATCTATATGAAAAAGATGACGTCACACTCAATGAACAATCATCGGTTTTTGAAATGCCCGCTTCTGACCACCCTGGCCCACCAAAGGTTCCTCTGTTGTGCGCTGCCTGCGTTGGGTCACTGACATGCAGGCCATGTACCCAAAGAGCCCACACGTCACTAGAAGAATGGCGCGGTGTCCTAGGTCAGAGTCGAGGGCGCCACTCGCTGCACGCCCGGCTGAACACGCCTCCTTGCCGCATTCAAATGCCTCCATGAAACCCGCCCGTGTGGAAGCCGAGAAACCCACTATGGACACACGTCCGTTCATGACCGGGCCGGCATTAAATGCAACACCGGCCGAGCTCCTCCGTCCGCCGTCTATTTAATCTCCTATTTAAACAAGGCCAAACGTCGGCCAAGAATCGCACACCTCTATCACTCCCCTATCTCCTCCACCATTTTGTCCACTCTTACAATGGCTTACGAAGAGTAGTTATTCCGCATCCAAGCCGGCTGGGTAGCACGCCGGATACGAGCTATGCAGCTCGCTGATCCACCTCCCTCCCCTCGCCCGACGGGGCCAGTTGTCGCCCCAAGCTGGCGCGCGGTTCAGCAACTCGCTGCTCTAGGCCAGCTCGACGAGGAGCAGCGCACAGGCATCATTGCTGCCATCCATGCCACCGCCTTGTACCACGTCTCCCGTTTCTATGGCCGAGACTCCCATGCCGGCGGCCACGCCATGCAAGCAGCGACAGAAGTCGGGTGCGCGGAGAGCGATGAGTTGGTGGCCAGCGCATCCGCGTCCGCCGCCATCATCGAGGAGAAGTAAAACATGGGAGGCCGCCGCCGCTTGGGTCCCATGAAGGCCATCATGGAGGCGACGCCGGCGTACACAGCAGGTGTCTTGCTGGATCCTTTTGTTGCGAGGACCTTCGTCGACCCTGCATGGGCTCCATGGAAGAGGGGAATGTTAGGACGAACTCGAGTCGGTGCCGGCCATGGCAAAGTAGTGGCCGATGATGAACTCGAACCGGCGCCGGCCATCATCATCTTCGGCATCAGCCAATGATATCAGTTGGGCAGTGGGGAAGTGAGCCATCCTTTGCGCTAAAGCATATACCTCCGGGGCTCCCGGTAGTCCGGTGATCATGCTGTCGGACATGAGGAACACAAATCGATCGGTGGGCGACCATTTAGGCCAGGTATTATATACATGTGCTATCCAGAACTAGCACTGTGTAGTTCATTTGAATGTAATGAAATACGTCATGTTTGTATGACAATCCGGCATTTTATATGATTTCCTCATTGTTTATATGAAATATCAGTTTGTCTACGTGTTTGCGTGAATTCCGTCCGATTGGTTGAGTTGCTGTCATAATGTGTGGGGCTATGGTTGGATGGCGTAATTTGTGGGTCGTCGGTCGGTCTGCGGGCGGCTCGGGCGGCATTGTGGGACAAAAAAACATAGCTCGTGCGAGCTCGTCTCCAACGTGCGCGCTGGAGGATGCATGACAGCATGAGCACCCGAGTCATTACCCGTTCATCGGTGGCAAAGGCACCGGTGGACAAAAGGGTCGCCAATATTTTGGCTACCCCGGGCAAGATCCAAACAGCCCCTCCCAACAGATTCAAATCCCTCGTTCACCGTGGAATTTTGCCATGTGTTGTTTTCATGGACTAGCAAGATGCCCGTGCATTGCACGGAACATCAAGATGCAGTTTTTTACAAACTCCCGCATGCATGCAAGGGATAATTAATGTCCTCCTTGGCTAGTACCACGAGGCAAACACCATTAATATTGCATTTATTAGTGTTAGTGGCCTTATATATCTGCAAATTGTAATTTTGATAGTGGCCCCTTGTATATAAAAATGGAGGGAGAAAGATGAGAGATAAGGTGAGGAGGAGTGGGGCGTGGTGGTGACTAGTGGTCGGACTGGGCGGAGACATGGGGATGGACGGCGCATTATGTCTAGGTTTGTATCTCTCTCTCTCTCACACACACACACGTAGGTGGGGGACGTGCATGAAGAGAAGAGGTGCACGCACGGCGCACGTACTCCCATCTCTTTCCCAACCACACCCATGCGGGTACACGGTGGAGCTCATTTCTGTATGAAAAGGCAGCCCACGTGGTAATTTGACACGTGTACTGGTTGTCCACTTGGTGGAGGGAGGATCGTCTACCACGGGTGAACAAACAAATTGCGACTTGACATGTTATGTTAAAAAAGAGGCAAACCATGTGGGGCCTACCTTAGAGGCAAGGCTCTATACACTGGAGTACTTTTGATGTGTCCCGTCAACTCGCAGAACAAGGAGAATCTTGCTTAGTACGCCGTCTCCCCCGCCTACATGCGCGGTGGCTCGCAGGATGAGGTGAAGCTTGCTTACGAGTAGTAGTACTACTACTACTATACGCCTTACGCCCGCTCCCTCGCCCACGCGCGTTGGCTCGTAACACGAGGAGAAAATTTTACTACTCCCTCCGTTTACTCCTCGTCCCTACTACGTACCTTGGTTAGAGAGATTATCATATTGTTTGGAATATACTCCTTCCTTTCCGGTTTATAGGGCTCAATTCAAAAATCTCACCAACCAAGGTAGATGGTGAGTGGTGGAATACTTTTTGTAGTTTGCAAAAGCATCCAATTAATGCTCTTGTTTTCCTCAAAAAATTATGTTTACCAATGCATTAATTGCAATGCATGCATGCATAAAGTACATGCATTGGTCAATTTTCTCTTAATACTTGCATGCAATGATTTAATGCACCTTGGAATCTGAACATGTGATGGGGAACAACCAAATTGAGCCTTATAAAATGGAAAAACTAAAATTTTGATATAAGCCCTATAAACCGGAAAGGAGGGAGTATATGTCCTTTAGTACTCCCTCCATTTACTTATACAAGGCCACTATAAAAAAATACATTTTGCATCTATACAAGGCCACAAATAGTAATCGAAACAAAAGTTACTACTCCCTCCTTTCCAGTTTATGGCTCAATTTCAAAATCTCTCCAACCAAGGTAGACGGTGAGTGGTCGAATTAATTTCGTAGTTTGCATAAGTAATTAGTACGCTCGTTTTTCTCAAGAAGTTATGTTTACCGAGGCATTAATTAGAACGAATGCATGAATGACCACTAAATTTACATGAACTCCTACATGCATTGGTTAGTTTCACTACCAAAAAATACACTTTCGTGATGATACGTATTTGTCATAGTAGGTCGCGTGTTTTGTCATGCATGTACATCCATGACGATTTATGACAGAATCAAGATAGTCATACCTGTGCTGTCGTAGAAGTGTTCCATGACATTACCAAAATTATCATCATGGAAGTGTCCACTTTCATGACAATAAATCGCACGTCATAGAAGTGCTTTCGTCAAGGGTGACCGACACGTGGCATCCACCGTAATGGAACGCCGTTAAGCTATCGGGTCCGGTTTTGGATCCGATAACCCGTTAACAGCCCGGACCAATGGGGATTTTCCACGTGTAAAATCATCATTGGCTGGAGGAAACACGTGTTGCCTCACGTTGGGACAGATTTCATCCACTCATTGGACAGGAGGCGCCTATGATAGGTCGACATGTGGCACGACCCAATAGTGGCCCATTTCGGTGAAAAAGGCCGGCCTAGTAAAAATTAGCAGGCCGGCCCATATAAGGCCTACTTTTGTCAGGTCCATTTAAGCCCACGGCCCATACGAGATGTGCCAATTCGGCCCGTCAACGGCCCGTTAAAGATTTGACACCATTGCAGCCCATCGTCAGTTCGAGCCCGTTAACAGCCCGCTATATATTTTGGCTCAATATCGGCCCGATTAGATTTCAGCCTCTTAACGGCCATTTAATGGATGGGCCAATTTTCAGGATGTACATCTTTCGGCCTTTTAGCGACCCATTTAAATGTTGGGCTAATTTTCGGCCCGGTGTGTCTTTCAGCCTGTTGATGGCCCATAAATTGGATGGGCCATTTGTTGTCGGACCTGAGTTTCAGCCTTTTAGCCACCCATTTAAGTGTTGGGGCAATTTCTAGCCCGGTGTCACTTTCATTGATGGCCCATAAATCAGTTGGGCCATTTGTAGTCGGACCTGAGTTTTGGACTTTTAGCGACCCATTTAAGTGTTGGGCCAATTCCCGGCCCTGTGTGCCTTTCGGCCTGTTAACGGACCATAATTGAGTTGGGCCATTTGTAGTCGGACCTTAGTTTTGTCCTTTTAACGGCCCATGCCCTTCATGGTCCAATACCAGCCCGGTTTCTCTTTCGGCCTGCTAAAGGCCCACAACACAGTTGGGCCATTTACAATATGACCTGACTTTCGGCCTCTTAGCGGCCCATGGTCTTCATGGTCCAGTACAAGCCAGTTGTCTCTTTCGGCCTGCTAAAGGCCTACAGTATAGTTGGGCCATATGTAGCCCAAACTTAGTAACGGCCTGTTAACGGCCCGTGAAATAAATTGGGGCCACCTGTTGCCCGCTTCGATGTCGGCCTGTTAACGACCCGGGAGGTAAGAGGGCCGACCATTAACTTTCGGCCTAGTAACGGCCCATTAACTTAATGGGCCCACTAAAGTTCGTACATGTCTTTAGGCCAAATTAGATAATTTGAGCCCATTACGACGAGCAATTATGCACAGGACCAAAACCGATCAAGCAAAGGTACGGCATACAGGGAATAACGTTGCACATCCAGCATATATTACAGGAAATTACATCCACTGGGCAATCAAAGATTGATGCCAGTGCAAATAAATGAGCAGAACCTAACCATCTACAACGTCACAATCTGCAACCTCAGCACAGATGACGCCCATAAGCATGTGGGCAAGTTCTTTCTGCTTTGCTACACTGTCTCTGAAAACATTGATCAGTTGTTGTGTCGCACGACTCTGCACCTCTGATTCATCCACCATTTCCATCATTGCTTCAGCCATTAATTGGTTCACAAACATACATTTATTCCGTTGCATTCGAGACAGAGGATACTGAACAGATTCAGATGGCGATTTTGGCAGGCTTGTATTATTGATAGTGGAGAGTGTCTCGACCACTGCATCATAACATAAATTAGGACGGGAACCAAACAGATTAATCATGAGTTATTGCCATATTACCTGGCCTAGATTTACTGGAAAGAAACAATGGGGTTGCCTTGCTGTTTTCAGAGTTTGTCTTCTTATCTTCAGCAGCCTGCACAAAATTAACACACTAGCATTGCTATCATTGGCCAAGTCAGATAATAGGAAAGCAACATTGACACAACGAACGTTTGGGCAACTAGCCTACACCAAATTAACACAATATGGCACAGCTATCATCAGCCAGGTAAGGTAGTACGAAAGCAACATTGACACAATGAATGAATGGGCAACCAGAGAAGCACTACAATTCAGTAATGTGCGTGATATGAGATAGTACATTCATGCAGCTCAGTATGCAAAACTACCAGGCAGTTTTCCTTACAAAAATCAACATTGGCGCCTTTAACATTTTGCTACAACTAATTTTAGATCAGATAAAGGTTAGATTCACGCCGATTAACAAAATACATGTTGATGTAAAAATATAGTGATATACAACAGGTACTTACATCAGCATTGGAGCACAGAGAATTCCCGCAAGATATTTTCCTCGAATACGATCCCAATGGAGGAAGTCTTCTATCGTTTAACCTTATTTTCTAAAAGAGAGATGGGTAAGAAACATGTAGAAAATATGATCAGAATGCTATAAAATTTCATGATGCGAGGATACGCACACGCTTCTTAGAATGGAGTTGACATTCTTTTGCTGGACTGGAGCGGACTAGTTCTTTGGCCACTGGAATCTGCTTATTATCAGTGGGAGTTGGGTTTCTCTGTGCTGGAGCAGTATCTATGAAAAATGGAGTTGGTTTATTATCTCCTGGCGTTTGGATCTTTTGCAAAGACCTGGTTTGTAACCCTTCAGATTCTAACATAGCCGTCTTCCCCTTGCATGCCTTATATAGAAGAATGGTGATTCAGTTATAAAACATGCTACAACAGAGATGGAATAGGTACTGAAGAATAGAAAGGCATGACATATTGACATGTATTCCCTCCATCCGGAAATAAATGGACGGGTCTAGGCGTATTTCAGTTCTAGATACATCCAGTTTTATCCATTTCTGCGACATTTAATCCGGACGGAGGGAGTATGATGTAAGAGCTAGGGATACGACAGGACAACACAGTAAAAAAACACTGAAAAACCCACTGCAGAACCAAAGTATTCAAACCCACTGATATGAGATAGTACACTCATGCAGCTCAGGATGCAAAACTACCAGGCAGTTTTCCTTACAAAAATCAACATTGTGGCCTTTAATCATACATTTTGCTACAACTAAATTTAGATCAGATAAAGGTTGGATTCACGCCGATTAACAAAATACATGCTGATGTAAAAATATAGTGATATACAACAGGTACTTACATCTACATTGGAGCACAGAGAATTCCTGCAAGAATCTTTCCTCATAAACGATACCATTGCAGAAATTCTTCTATCTGTTAAGCTTATTTTCTAAAAGAGAGATGGGTAAGAAACATGTAGAAAATATGATCAGCATGCTATAAAATTTCATGATGCAAGGATACGCACACGCTTCTTAGAATTGAGTTGACATATTTTTGCTGGACTGGAGCGGACTAGTTCTTTGGCCACTGGAATCTGCTTATTATCAGTAGGAGTTGGGTTTCTCTGTGCTGGAGCAGTATCTATAAAAACTGGAGTTGGTTTATTATCTCCTGGCGTTTGGATCTTTTGCAAAGGCCTTGTTTGTAACCCTTCAGATTCTAACATAGTCGTCTTCCCCTTGCATGCCTTGTATAGAAGAATGGTGCTTTAATTATAAAACATGCGACAGCAGAGAGATGGAATAGGTACTGAAGAATAGAAAGGCATGACATATTGACATGTATTCCCTCCATCCGGAAAAAATGGATGGGTCTAGGCGTATTTCAGTTCTAGATACATCCTTTTTTATCCATTTCGGCAACATGTAATCCGGACGGAGGGAGTATGGTGTAAGAGCTAGGGATACGACAGGACAACACAGCAAAAAAACACTAGTTGAATGTAAAACTATATGCTAGCGGAATACGTACAGAAATAACTAAGGCAACATACACGTGTATGATTGGGAAAATAAGATGGCATTGCAACAGAGCACTAGAACAACACTTCAATGTAAAAAAACATGGTATGGCAGACAGATGAAGTACATACTGATGAATAACAATGCATAAGATATTCAGAAGCATGATGTCCAAATTAAGCAGATGGCATTGCGATAGAGTAGAATGACAGTACTTGAATTTGAAAACATGTTATCATGAATGGAATAGGTACTGAAAAACAGGAAGGCATGACATATTTACATGCATGATCAGCATGCTAAGCACATGGCATTGCAACAGAGTAGATACACTCCAGGACATTATATGCATGTTGTACCCATATCACAGGCCAAGTTAGAGCAAGGACCTTGTGGGGTGAAGAGGATTCATCATCTTTCTGCAAGTCTTCTGAAGAACTGCCTTTACATGTTCCATCATATTGGGTATCATTGACATCAAGTTTATTGGCCTTTACATTGCTCCGTGAGGTTCTTGTGGATATATCAGTGTGTGCAATTATATCTGACATGCATGGAAGACAACTAGTAGTTAGATTTATGTAAATGAGTGCCTGTAGGAGACGACATAAATAGTAGGACTGGGGTTAACTAGCAGCAACAGGTCTCATAAACTAAAGGGAGAACACAGATGAAAGCTACAGAATATGTATCGTTTGTACTCGAGATTAACTAGATGGCACACAAAAGTATTAAAGAACAACATAGGTAATACTAGAAGTGGTATAATACTATAATCACCAGCCTGTGGGATAGCATTGGCTGATGGATGATAACTATGGAACAGCGTTACCTAAAGAACAAGTATCTTAGCTGAACTATGGAACAGCGTGAACTCCTGAACAAGACCCGTAAGAGATCAGCATGAATATACAGTGAAATGTGATGATCTATTTTCCATGCTTAGATGAATAACAAAGCCATAAATGTTGCACACAAGTAAGATGAGGGTACAACCTATCTGGCTGCCATCCATAGGAGTGAGCATCATGTGCTGACTTGTCGATGGCCCTGCAGTTGTTGTGGCTGTCCATGTCGGGCACGCGCATTCGATGCAGGGAACTGTTGAGTGGGGACTGTAGCTCCCTTCTGGTGTATGCTTCCCTTGTTGGAGCAGCTGCGGTGAGTCGGAAGACGGTGTGTCTGAAGATGCAGATAACGCATAATCTTAAGAACGACATATCTCTTTGATCTGAAGAAATACACTAAGAGATCAACTGCAAGGTACGAGAGTGGTCACACGTCTGTTGACTGAAGACTAAATTGGGGTCACACGATTTTATTTTATTTTGGTACTGTCCGATCTAGGCCGGATGGCTTGATGGCCTTCTTGTGCCTCCCGGCTGACACTGTTTGGAATCTTCCCCAAAGAGCGAGCGACCAATGGCAGAGCAGTTTGCCTCCGCTGTCCGTGGCCCCGGCGAAAACCCCGCTCCCCGCCCCACCACACTGCCGTGGTTACGCCACCCCTGGGGCAATCCACAAAGACTCCCGTCATCCAGTTCTGGCGGCGGCAGTACCTTCAACCCACGCAACTCTAAAAGATAGCCATCTAAGCGCTGCTTCTGCGGCAAACTTGCGGCCCCGCACCCTTACGTTAGACACCAGCCAATCGGCAGCCTAAGAGCTCCGCCGCCTTGAGGGGTGCTGCTTCCCATTGGGAATCGATTGGCCCAGAATAAAAATTCAGACAACTGATGCCTAAATAAAGTAATTTGAGATGAGGGTGCGACCTATCTGGCGGCATGGTGAAGTAGGCAGGTCCAGCTGCCGAGTCGGTGAGGCCGACGCGGTTGCGGTGGCGACTGGTGGCAGGGAAAGAGCGATGTTGCGACGGTCGACGGCTACGTGGAAGCAGGGCCAGGACTCTGGATGGATCCGAAGTTGGAGCTGCTCCGGCGCCATGAACAACGGCGGGGGTGAATCGGCTCCGGTACGGTTCACGCGGCCGTCGCCGAGGCAGCACCAGCAGCACGGAGGAAGAGGCACACGGCCCAGTGCACGACGGCAATTGGACAGCGTCTCCGGCATTAGGGAGGAGGGCGGCTGTGAAATTGCTGCGGTGGGGGCGCCATGGAGGTGGGGCTGAGGTTTCGCGGCTCGGGAGAAGGGAGCTTCCCGGGGAGAAGGTGATTTGGCACCCACGAGGTATGAATGGGGGCGGGCGGGGGGGGGGGAATTGGGAGGGGAGTGGAACCATGTCTTACGGACGCATTTGTCTGAAATGTGAGGGGGGGTTACAGTTCTACCCTTGCCTATAGGCTTCTCGTCTTGGGTCTGTGTACTGAGGGTTGGGGATAGTAGAGTAACTTTGCTTCTCCCCAAATAGTGGGCGGGAGCGATTTCGGGCGAGGAGGGCGTGTTTTGAACTATAGTGGGCGCGAGCGATTTCGGGCGAGGAGAGCGTGTTTTGAAATAGTGGGCGCGAGCTATTTCGGGCGAGGAGAGCGTGTTTTGCCGACCATGGTTTATGAATTATTCGGCACATGTCATTTCGGCCGAGGAGAAGGCGCGCTTGGATGAAGTTACGAACCTACCCTCGATGTACAACGGGCCAATTGATGCGTGTCCCACATAGGACGGTAATTTCGCGTCTCCCATTTATTTGCTCGGGCGAATTCCACCGAGCAGAGAGGATGTTTAACGGTTCGTTCAAATTTTGGGAGAACGAGCATCCACGTCTACCTTACCAAGTCGATTCGAATCAAATTTTGAAATATTAGCTTGCCACTTCTTTTTTAGATGGAGAGATGATGCTCGGGAGTAATGTGTTTTTACATGCTCGTTGCTAGCGATTTACTATATGACAAATAGTTGACCCACTCAAAAACGCGAATCAAACCCAAAATGAAATATCTCGATTCAATGAACTAGCTCGTTCAGTAGGTCAAAATAGTGAACTAAATCCAAAATTGAACACCTCAATCGAGTAGCATGTTGTACAGTATTATAGTACTCCATGAACATGTTGAAAGTCAAATTAATGAACTTGTTTGATATACGCATATATCCGTTCATGTGTGGATTGCAGACAACATGTTCTCCAATTTAAATATTTGAATGCAAGTTTATATCGAAACATGGTTTATATCAGTCTTTGATGCATAAAACGCGACCTCCCCCTCTCCCGGACTCCTGTTCTCTCTCTCTCTCTCTCTCTCTCTCTCTCTCTCTCTCCGACAATCTTCAATTATGTTGCACGCATCCGACACAAAAACCTTGTTGGTCCCTCTCCCTTTCTCTCCATCTCTCTCTCTCTCTCTGTGTGTGTGGGGGGGGGGGTCTTTCTAGTTCACATTCATATATACACCATCTATAGGTCTCTCTCGCACACTATGTATGATACTCTAGCTAGTCCAAGCTAGATATCTTGGGTGCACTCATCGTACGCACACAAATTCCTTGGCTCTTTGCCCGTAACTCTCTCACGCACCACTATGTCGTCTCGGAGCTCTTCCCCCTCTCTCAAACTCTCCATCCACCTAGGTCACACATACACATGCATATCTCACTCGCACTCGATAGGCCCATCTAAAACTCTATCTCTCTCCCTCGTTCTCTCTCCATCTCACACGCACACACACACACAATCTCATGCCCAGCTAGCCAAGTATGATGGTCTCTCACTCAATTGTAGGCACACGCAGTCCCCCCTATATGTATATGACTAGCTAATCTTAGTCTCCATCACAAACATGTGCATGGTCTATCTCGATTTCTCTCGGGGCATCTTTCTATCGCGCACGCACTCCCTCGATCTCCCACCCATATAGTCCCCTCACGATCTCGAGGGGATCTCTCTATCACAAACACACCCTCTCTCCCTCCCCATGCGTCCATGCCATCCATGTGTCCCTCTCGACCTTTTTTCCTTGTTGGCCAGACCTCTATTGGACATGTGCTACAGGGGTGTCTCTCTCCGTTGCAAACAATCACACACTAGCTATCTTCGTGTATCTCCTCGCCTCGCTTTTCCATCTCGGAGATGCATGCGTGATATGTTCGCATAAGAAACGAAAAAACACACTCTCTCTCTAATTTATCGTTTGTTGTCACTTTCTCTTTCACACACATACTCTTTTTGCACACTTACTCATTCTCCTTCACACGCACTTGATCTGTCTCGACTGAGGCACTCTCCTCCGTCCATAGCACATAGATTTATTGAAAAGTCAAACATCACAAAGTTTGACCATGTACGTGGAGAAAAAGAATTACATCTAGTACGGCAAACATATACCATTAGATTCACCATGAGATGTAGTTTTGTATGATGTATCTTTGGTATTGTAGATATAAATAACATTTGCGTAAACCTGATCAAAGTTTCCAAAGTTTGACTTCTAAAAAATTTACATGCACTGCATTATCGAGCGGATGGAATATCTCTTTCCCCCTCTCAGCTATCTGACGCACCACTCAGCCTTATCGGGGCTCCTCAATCTCTCTCAAACTTTATTGGTCAGTTTGGTTCGTGACCTGACCCTCATGCCTTGATGGCCGGTACTGCCTGGTGTGGACGTGAGATGTAAAATATTTCTGCCTGGCCAGGCTTGTGTGGTGCTGAAGCGTTTGGTTCATGCCTGGGCCAGGCAAAGCATCAACGTCCCATCAATCAATCCATGCATCAATTATTTAATGCTAATATCCATCCATGTTGCTGTTAGCCTCGTGGCCGCACGACCAGGCACGGCCAGGCGTTCGAAATCGGTCGCTTGGGCCAGGCTACTTGCAGTGTCTGGAGTTCAGCCAGGCTAATTAAAGTGCAAGGGAACCCAGCCCAGGCGGGCTTTCTTTTTCACAGGGTAGCAACCAAACAAGCGTGCATGAAATCCAGCCACAACCCCAGGCCACGCAAAAGATGCTCACGACGCAAGCCAAACTGGCCTTATATCTCCCTGGTTCACACATACACATGTCTCGCTCGCGCTATACATATAGACCCATCCAACACTCTCCGCCCTTGTTCTCTCTCCATGTGACACGCACCCCCCTAAGTACCATAATCCCTCACTCCATCATAGGCTCTGTTTGGATCCATGGGTTAGAGTTAGTTTGGGTTAGTTTGGAGTCAACTAACCCAAAAAGATCCAAACAGGAGGGTTAGTTTAGGTTAGATGCATCTAACCCATCCAAAAAAACTAACCCATCCAAGAGGTGCTTATTTGGGTTAGTTCTTCTCGGGACCACTAATAAACACTTTTTTCTCTCGCTCTCCCCGCAGCAGATCCCTCCCCACTTCCTCGAAGCTTCTCGTCCTCTCCCTCCCTCCCTCTCGCACCGCCCGTGAAGGTGCCTCGCCGTATCCGCGCTCCATCTAACCCTGCCATCCAAACACCTCTTTACTTAGAGTTAGTTCAGGTAGTTAGGTTAGAATCTAACTCTAACCTCTAACTGAGTTAGAGTATCCAAACAGGGCCATAGGCGCAAGCACTCCCCCCCCTCCTAAGTATGATTATCTCTTACTAGCCATCAGGAACACACGTATTGTCTCCTTCCATCCATACGTCTATCTCGATATCTCTCGGGGCATCTTCTATCGCGCACACACCTTGTCACTCGATCTCCCACCCATGTAGTCCCATCACGATCTCCAGGGGATCTCTCTATGACAAACATACACTCTCTCCTCCCCATGTCTGCATTTTCTCCGTACGTCTCTCTCGACCTCTCTCCCTTGTTTGTCAGACCCCTCTTGGCCACGTGCTAGGGGTCTTCCTCTCTCGGTTCCAAACAACCACACACTATCTCCTCACCTTGCCTCCGTTGTCGAAGATGCATGTGTGATATGTTTGCATAAGACACGCACGCTTTTTCTCTACTTTTATCGTGTGTTGTCCATGTCTCTTTCACACACGCACACACACTTTTTTCACTCTCTCTCTCTCTCTCTCTCTCTCTCGTTAGGGACTCTGTCACGTCCATAAGCATATGGATGTTTTGAAAAGTCAAACCTCAGAAAAGTTTGACCAGGTATATGTGGAGAAAAACATTTACATCTGGAACGATCATTAGATTCATCACAACATGTACTTACTTCATACTATCATTTATCTTTGGTATTGTAGATATAAGTAATTTCTTTATAAACTTGGTCAAAGTTTCAAAAGTTTGACTTAAAAAAATGTTGTAACTACATTATCGAACGGAGGGAGTAGCTCTTTCTCTCTCTCTCTGCTATCTCTCACGGGCCTCCCCTCTCACTCGAACACTCTATGCTCACTGTGTCAGCGTATAGCTCCGTATATTGTTTAGTTGACCGGTCAACCAATCCACATGCTGCGTTGTCAGCTCGTGTTCTGTATCTTGGTGTGCTGGCCCATGTGGCAGTGGGTGAAAATAAGTAAACTAGAGGCCCATCTGACACGCGGTGAAGTAAACAAAGTTGAAACCACTCGGGGTAGCACCCCGCATGCTAGTAAATTGAGGGCGCATTGAGGACAAACTTCTTGCGCGCGAAGGACGCACTCGCGCACAATTCACCACTATGCGGCGGCATGCACAGAAGGACGCACTCGCGCACACCCAGCACACAACACACACCAGCACATGTGTACACCAGCATCGCCACCAGTTGAGATGGACGGCGAGGCAGCCAACAAGCAGAGGCGGCTCGAGCCAAAACCGCATCCGGCGCGCCTGGACTTCATCAGCAGCCTCCCCGACGACATGTTGCTCGTCATCATCGGCCTCCTCCCCACCAAATCTGCCGTGCGGACCGCCCTGCTCTCCCGATGGTGGCGCCCCCTCTGGCGCTGCGTCCCCCTCAACCTCACCGTCGACAGCTGCCTCTGCGACGGGGATTGCAAACGCATGGCCGTAGTCTCCAAGATCCTTTCATCGCACCCTAGCCAGCCAGACGCCTTGACATCCGCATGTTCAGTACCAACTACAAGGTCCAACCCAAGTTTGACGAGTGGTTCTTATCCCCCGCCCTAGATCAGCTCGAGGAGCTCAGCTTTGAAGCTGGACGATGCTGCTCTCTGCCGCCGTCCGAACTCCGCCTCACGCCAACGTTGCGCCGCGCCAGCTTCAGCTCCTGCTATCTTCCCCAGATTAATGCCGCGCCCGCCCTTCTTCTCCCTCAACTCAAGCAGCTCGACCTCTTCGACGTTGTCATCTCGAAGAAGGCTATGGAGCACCTGCTCCGCAGCTGTACTGCGCTCGAGTACCTTCGTCTTGAGCAGATCCACGGGTTCATTAGCCTCCACATCGCCTCGACGAATCTCCGATGGATTTATGTGTCTTGCTGGCCCCGCAACAAGACATCAATTGGGAAGAGATCACTCCAGCTGTTCCACGTTATGGTCATTGAGAATGCGCCTTTCCTTGAGAGATTGCTTGTATCGGATCTAGAAGGTCCAACAAAAATCAGGGTCATTGACGCGCCGAAATTGACAGCGTTGGT
The DNA here is from genome assembly GCF_018294505.1 of Triticum aestivum. Taxonomy (NCBI): domain Eukaryota; kingdom Viridiplantae; phylum Streptophyta; class Magnoliopsida; order Poales; family Poaceae; genus Triticum; species Triticum aestivum. The sequence continues at coordinate 606,618,638 of NC_057801.1, read as the reverse complement.
GTACTCGTCTGCCAAATTCTCCGAACTCTTTATTGGATCCGTAATCGTTCAGGTACAGCACTCATCTTCTTCTCCGTCTTCTTGAAATTCACATTTTTAAATTTCTTCTTGATGTATTTACGACCGTCTTCCAGAAAATGATTCCCACAAGCTTGACCCAGTCCATGCGCACAGTGAAGATCTTAGCACTAAAATCTATCGGCCCCAATCTGGATCAAGTTGTTGGATTCCTTACATGCTTTCCGTGCACGGAGAAGCTACTCATCGAGGTGAAACTTCTTTCCTATAAGTAAACGGTAATCACAACGTAGCTCAATTTTTTCGTAATTTTCCCAAATTACGATGACAAGTGTAGTGTTCAAAACTGCATCTACGCACTGCACCGAAAGAAATGTTTTTAGTATTTTTTCTCACGTGATCACCTGCATCATTTTTATGCTGTACTACTATAGTAGCCTAGGCTAGTCATAGTGGAAAGTAACTTAGACTACTCCAGTAACTCTATGGTTACCCTAAGAGCAAGTACTACCTCCGTCCTGGTTTACTCTTCCAATTTTGTAGTATCAAAATTTGACCATAGATTTAACTGACAAAATGTTAATGCATGTCACTAAGAACTATATCGTTGGATTCGTATTTGAACATAATTTCAAATGGTGTAATTTTTAGTGACATGCATTGGCATTTTCTTAGGTAAATCTATGGTCAAAATTTTATACTAAATACGAGGTAGTATTCCCTCCGTCCCAAAATTCTTGTCTTACATTTGTTTAGATACGGATGTATCTAACACTAAAATGTAACTAGATACATCCGTATTTAGACAAATTTAAGACAAGAATTTTGGGACGGAGGGAGTACAAAAGTGGGCTATGTAGGCCAAAACATGTGCCAAATTCACTTGTGATGCATTTGGCATCGATGCCCCTCCATTGCTCACCTGGTGCCCCAATCTGGATCACCTACTTTGCTCCGGTGCCAAATTAACTCACGCAATGAAAAAACACTGCGTGGGAGAGAGAGAGGACTGAGGCAATAAAAAACACTTGTTTGGGAGAGTGAGAGGCTGGTGTAGTTGGTTTGATTGATTTGTTTATACATGTGGGTCTGTGTGCACAGCGGTGCCAACTCTCTCACATCGCGAGAGCGGTGCCAAAATCTTTTGATTTGACATCGATGCGTATTATGTGGCATACTTTTGCGAAATATGGCATCGGCCACATAGTGGAAGGCAACAAATGCCCAAGCTCTTCACGTGCTCCTAGTTAAATGAGAGGAAACAGAAAGAGAGAGAGAGAGAGAGAGAGAGAGTGAAAAAATATCACTAGCCAGCCAACCCTATCGTATGAGCGAATGATATTGGTACCTCTTGATGACACGGCAATCTTATGCAGCCAGCTGCTCTAATATGTTCTCTTCTTTTGCAGATAAAAAAAGACCCGAAAGTGAAAAATGTGCTGCACTATAACAATCTCATCGAATGCCTTGATCTCCATCTTACAGAAATTGATTTGATCGACTACCGAGGCAGCACATCTGAGATTAAATTGGCCAGGTTCTTTGTTCTGGAGGCAAGTGTGCTCAAGGTAATGAGGTTTGGCGTTCTCTGGCGCAACAATGAATGGCGTGCTGATCACCGCAAGCGTCTAAGCCTAAATGACAAAGTCTCCGCAGAAGCTGAATTTGTTTTTGAAACATCAAGTGGCCAGAGACTCGAAAACTTATTTGCCCATTAGTGACTTGTCAGGGCGGTGGATTTTAGTTTGTACGATAATGCTGCATCCACCTAAAGTAACGAAAGTTCTTACGTAAACTTCCTAGTAATTCCCTCTTCCTAGGTGCAGCATTACTCCTAACATTTGTAATATCAGTTTGAAACTTGTAATATTGCCGTGTCCTATTCCTGCGTTTTCAAAATCCTGCGAATCAAACAGGTCCTGAGTTGGTGATGATGTTGTGCCTCCCATCTTTCACCAATAGCCGTCGGATCTAGATCTGACGCATACAAACCAAGCTTCTCCATTTTTGCAAAAAGATGCCCGCACTTGTTCCCTATTTACAAACAACTCCTTGTCTCTCACAATCAGCCTTATCTCCTCCCCACCACATCTAGAAGGCCGTGGAAAAATCTGGCGCGATGGCCGCTGCCGGAGCCGTCCACCCCCAATCTTGGTGTTCCGTGCAATGCACGGGCATCTACGCACGGGAAATTATGTCGAACAGGGCTAGTTGTAAGCAGGCTAGCTCTACAGCCATGATGATAGTGACTGCAGACGGTGAGGCTGACTATGGTATGCCGAACACGGCGCCTATACTCAGGTGTCATCTCCGGCGCAGGGTCTTGTCACTTCACTGTGAGGAGCAGCACGTAATAATTTGACCAACGGGTAGTACAGTGCTAGTACTCCTACTACTACATTGGTAGTACTACTACTAGTACTAGTAGCACCACCGTCTGGATTTAGGAGTACTACCACGTCCATCTGGATTTTAGTATTTGACTAGCAATATCTAGTAATGCATGTCACAAAAAATGTACTACTCCCTCTGTAAATAAATACATGGTGTTTTATTCCTATCGGCGAGAGAACTTAATGTTTTTTTGCTAACTAGAGTACTAATAGGATTACATGCAATGAACTAAACACTGCATGTCATGTTTGGTAGTCTCAAGTCATTGAAAGCATGCACGGCCCACATCTCTCATTGGTTGATATGTCACGAAATAAGAAACAAGGAGGGAGTTAATGCACCGTGCCTAAGTGTTTTGGGATTATTTGGTTTTCGTAATGTGACTTTACACAACATTTTTGTTTACATGCATTAACATTTTATTAGTTAAATCAAAGGTCAAAACTTGGCGCAAAATGCAAAGGGGACCAATAAACCAGTAAACATCAAACTTCTCTCGTTTGGCCCCAACTAGAGGTCCGGTGAGATGACTATACTGCACCGGCACGGAGGGGGACGCAGCTTCATTGACTTACGGCAACTGCCTTTGGGTGAATGACACGTGGGCCCAGGGGGTGGCTGGCCCACCTATCATACAGCCAAAGGCAGGTGCAGTAGAGGGCCGAGGAGTAGTACGAAATCCTACGCACCTACGCACGCTAACCAAGGGCAAGAGTGATCACTCGAATCGCAAGATCAGTTGACTAGAAGCTAAGCTAGACCCATGGAGGCGATGAGCGCGAGCATCAGCCGGCTGTGCCAGATGGTCCACGACGCCGGCCTGCGGCCCGGCACCGAGGAACGTCTCCAGGTAGTATTGCTTGAGGCCGCCAGGGCGAGGGGCCGCTTGGACGACAGCTTCGTCTCCTTGTTCGACGAGGTCCTCGTCGGTTTCCTCGACAAGTTCACCGTCGTCAAGAAGCTCGCGGACGACTTTGACGTAAGCCTCCAGCCGACGCGCCCAGGCTCTGCGATGCCCGCCACCCTCAACGGCCACTATGGTGACAACCTCTTCGACGCACTGGTGGCCCTGCGACTGCCCGCCGTCGCGCCGGAGAATGTCCACCTCGAGGTCGCGCTCGCCGCGCAGCGCCTGGCGCAGCAAGACACCATCGACATAATCACCCACGTCTACGCGCAAATCGTCCACAAGGACTACTACATGCAAGAGGAGGACGATAGGACGCTGGCCTTCTTGGACCGCAGGGCAACCTTGGACGGCACTGTTCAGAAGCACGTTGAGCTCGCCGCCAACGCCGCTGCTCCTCACACGTCGGTTGGTGACCCGGCGCACTAGGGCGTGAGGATGTCGTTGATGGATCCGTATGTATTTTTATCTTTCCGTCAAATCCATGTAGTAGTATACGATACTACAGTAATTATCTTACCTTTCGCATCAACTTCATAATTTTCGTACGTACTCCATGCATGAACGGCGCCAGAACCAAACTTCTCATTACTCTAGGCAAAATCGTTATTTTCTATCTATCGGTCGCGCCATGGAGCAGAACCAAAATTTACAAGTTACGAGTTCAAAAGGAAAAGCCTGCCGTGTTCGCGTCGCACCCCCACACGGTTGGTCCGGCACGCTGCTCAAGCGGGAATGCATGCGGTGTTGCATTTTCAGGGCTTCTTTGATTCAAAGGAATTCCATGGGACTTTTGGAGGGTTAGAATCCTTAGGATTCTTTCCTACATTTGTCGTTTGATTCACAAGATTGAATCCTATAGGATTTTTTTCTATGGAATCAAGTGTACTACATTTCATTGGAAATCTAGCATCCACTCCAACCTCTTTTTTCAATTCCTTTGTTTTTCCTGTAGCATCAAACACTCTAGGCTAATCCTATAGGATTCAAGTGGACATGCCACTCAAATCCTGTATTTTCCCTATTCCACCGTTTTGAAAATCCTGCAAATCAAAGAGGGCCTCACTTACAAGTGGGACCGCAGTTGAGCAAACCGACTATCGGCAAACCCCCACCCCGCCCACCGCGCGATGGCTGAGAAAACAGGAGGGAGAAGAGATGGCTGTAGCACGGACTCCAAGAAAATTGGTGTCGGATGGGACTCGTGTGGGTGGCGTGTGCCGTACTGCTAGACGTGAATGCTAGTTATGGCCCATGCCACCCCACTATATCGAGCCTATATCGAGGTACGTAGAACAAATTTCCTGCAGTCCATGCTCAGCCCTCCTCTATCTCTCTTCTCAGCCAGCCAGCGGACGCGCGGAGCCCATCGTCTGTTTGCTCACATGCGGTCCCACATGTCAGTGAAAATGCAAGCGGACCCACTGAACCTGCACATCTTTCACCTCGACGTGCTGGTGATGAAAAACAAATCCAATAAAGATCTTCGGTGGCCGCTTTTGGAGTTACTCAAGAGTAGTAAGATTCTATTTACAGTTTAACCCAAGATGCACATCTCGTGGCTTCAACTACCACTCTATTTTCTTTCATGACACGACCTGGATGCTGGATGTCCCACGTGTCGGCAAAAGGAGGAAGAACCCGACCAAATCTTCGGTTGTGCTCTCGGATTAGACTAGTTGTGCTAACTTAAAAATTTATTGTGTACTCCCTCCGTTCCAAAATACTTGACTTCCATTTGTCCAAAAATGGATGTACCTATATACTAAAACATGTCTAGATACATATATATTTTGACAAATAGAAGGCATGTATTGTGCAACGGAGGGAGTAGAATGGATGCAAGTTTTTGTATTGGGAAGAAGAGTACATCCATATATTGATAGAGCGCAATTTAGTAGATGTTCTATCACTTTTAGCTAGCACAGAGGCTAGAGATGAGATTAGTGCACTTGTTGATACTCCTACTAGAATAGAGGCTAGACATGAGACTAGATGCGAGGAAGCAACGTCTACTTCTTTACACTCGAAGAAGAAAGAAGCACGCAAGATCGAGCCTCCGCAGATCAACAATGAATGCATCGAGAAGGCACTAATCCAACTTACAGGAGTAGTAAAATGTATTCTTGTGGTTCTTGTTTTCTTTGGTCTTGCTTTTCTAGTCAAAATTATCGTTGGAGTTCATGCAAAACGGAGGTCCGTTTGGGGTCGTGCGTTGGAGTTGGCCTTACAAGTGGGACCGCAGTTAAGGAAACCGACTATCGGCAAACCCCCACCTCGCCCGCCGCGCGATGGCTGAAGTTAGAGAAACGACGAGGTTGAAGAGATTGCTCTAGCACGGACTCCAAGAAATAATATGGTGTCAGATGGATGTCGTGGTGGTGGCGTGTGCCGTACTCCTGGACGTGAATGCTTGTTCTGGCCCATGCCACCCTACTACTCCTACTACTTACTCCTACTATATAGTACTAGTATCGAGGATTCGAGGTGCTGGTTACGTACAGCGAACACATTAACATATGGCTACAGTAAAAACACCCGCCCGACGCGCGAAGCATGTGAAGCTAGTACAAATAGTGTACTACTATTGTTGATTGGCCTCATCCGATAACCTGTTGCAATGCACGTACAATTATGTATTCGGAAAATATTTTTTTGCCTCGTCGCACCACTCACTCAGAGAAGCGACTCGAAAGCCATTCATAAATTTAGTAAGTTTATCACAGGCATATCATTTTATTACATACAACAGGTCATCAACCCACATCGACAACGAGGATACATTATAAATACTAAAGTTTTCACCACACAACAAATAACAAGCAATGAAATGAACTTCAACTCAACCATTCCTCGGCGTTGGAAACGCTTGCTTTGAACCACAAGTGATTCTCTGGGACGGGCCATCCATTGTCGATCTGGAGACCAACGCAGGACTGATCATCCAGGCTGAAGCGGCCTACTATATCAGTACCAGGGTAGGGAACCACCCAAATGTCCGAGGTATAGACACAGTTGCTTCTCATAAATGGTAGTAACGTTGTGTCAACAGCAGTTGGATCGCCTTTCACCATCATTGGATAGTTTTGTCCAAGGAAGAGCGAGTTTTCTCCAAGACTATCAATTCTGTACCAGGGAGAAGGAGTTGGCGCTAGCACACTAGTATCCATCCCGAATACCATGCAACGGGTGTTGGAATAGGTCCGGAGAGTGCGACCATGGGAGACTACACCTGCTTCCTTAGCAGTAACATCATTAGTGGGCTGTATACACACAAGAAGAGGTGATCCATCGGAATTAGTTGCCAGGCGCCAAAGAGTATATGGGCGCTGCTCGTCCTCATGCTCGTGATCATCACCATCGTCATCTCCCCCTTGGTTATAAAAATTTTCAAGTATAGGTGGTGGAATGTTCACAGGACCTTGGAAACACAAGAAGAAGGTTAATTAGTAAAGGGAAACTTGCTAACCCGCATGCATGTGGATGAAACAATTATAATTACGGTGGAAGACAAACGTACCGAAACTACGAGGATGCCATGCAAAAACAGTGCCACGAGTGGTGGCAGCAAACACAAGGCCCTCGTATTGAATTGCATCACAGTACTCATCCATGTGCAGAAACTGATTTTTGAGCAATATCCATCGAGTCAAACCACCAAGGATGGCAACAAGCTTGTCGAAGATAGCAACAACTTCATAGTTGTTGTAATTCCAAGAGCGGTTGGGAACTCGACAAATTGCTATCTTCCGTAGAAGACAGTCACCATGATTGTATTTGAACGTGCGTACAATACCGGTGTGCTCAACCTCTGGGCAGTCTGCTGAGATTTTTGGAAGTGGAACCCGGTCACGAGTGTACACATTCACAAGTTCCCACTCGCAGTTGGACCCAATGTAAACAACCCAATCTCCATTTGCGCCTGCCCAAGCCTTGCCCTCAAGCGATGGCATCTTAACATCATACGTATCATTATCAAGCGGCATCAACTTGCACAGGGCGAGGCCTCCGTCGTGCCGGCGCCAGTCATCAGGGTCACGGCAAAGAAGATAGGGGAGATCAAACCGCTCCTTGACTCTTGGGTTCCTTGTAATGATGTTATTAGTTGAGTCGAGAATGGGCTTGAACGAACCTGCCATGCTAGCCGAGGTGATGACGTCTCACCGATCAATGAGTTCCTCCACCACGTCATCTTTCAGATCGGGGCAAGAATAACGGGGTCGTTTCCGGCCTGTTCCCTCCATGGAGAAGACGATCGAACAATGGCAGAAGAAAGGGTGAAGGGCTGAAGGAAAATGGAGGAGGGAGAGGAAGAGCGTGCGACAGCAGTTCCAAATCGAGAGGGAAAGGCAAAGAGTCGGTGGACGGTTGCCAGTTTGCCACGGTTCACGAAGAGGCGCCCCGGCCTACACGTCCGTTCGGAAATACTCCAACTACTCGCCGTCGTCTCACTGATATGTTGGAACGGGACCACATGTCAACGAAACATGGTGTGTAATTTCTCGTGCAAAATGCGATCTGGCCGCGTTGGCCCGAGGTGCCGCATTAGTTATCGACCTTTATTTTTTTAATGGCGTGCCGTTCAGTTTTGAAGCACGACTAACTAGTACTGTACGTAGAGAAAATATAAACTACTCTACCACTACTCCACCTCCAGTACTAGTAGTATAAAAAAGATATATAGGCTGGAGCTTCAGCGCTTTCTTGCCAAGGGCTGCCCACTTGCTTCTCACACTACCACCCTCTCTCCAGATCTAAAAAAGACGGCCCCTCTCTCCCTCCTCACCGGTGGTCACAGATCCGCCGGGGAAGAAAAGGACGTGCAGCGTTGACGCACTCGTCGTCGGCGAGCGAGGTCACGCACTGACGACAAGGCCGTCCTCTCAGACCTAGCGCCCTCGCGGGATGGCCTCCTTCCCCAAGCTCGCTGCGTAGTGTGTGCGGAGGACGACGACCACGAGCGAAGCCACTTCCCGCCGACCCTCAGGTATGCTACCTCTTTTCGAACCATACCCTTGTTCTATTGCCCCATCTGCCACGTCGTTGCATGTGGATCTTTTTCCACTCCACCATCTTCCCAATTTGCTATCCTCTGCTCTGCTGGCCACGCAGGCGAAAACCATAATTTGCACTATTAAAGGAAACCCTACTTCATGCAGACTAATCCATGTCTGGGTTGAATAAGGAAAGGAAGGGAGACTGTACTGTCCAAGAGAGTAGGCATCGAACCCGCATCTAGGTTGAAAAGGGGAAAATCAGTAGCTAAGGAACGAGTCTCGTGTCTCTTGGTTGAAGAAGGGTAGAAAGGCATGACAACGCAATAGAGAATGACCAGGTCGATCGGTTTGTTGTCCTCACATAGGAAAAAGGTGGCTAAAGAGAACAAAAATGGGACGTAATCCACATATGCTGCCTGGATATTTGTTGCTCTGGGCAACCATACCTCCCTCACCACTCTGCGTCCGTGGAGGTACATCGTACTGGTGCGCCCACTGTCCGAATGGGCCTCCCATGCTCTTATTGCCACTTTTTTGCTGTTAGTATAACGACAGCAGTCAAGTCAAGCAATGCTACTGCTAAAGTGATGCCACATTTAACTAATGCCGCTCTCAGTCTAATACCGCCGATAAATTTAAGCAATGCCATTTAATGTCACTGGATTATTTCAGGGTTAGCTGTTGATTGTGGATGTATTAAAGATTTTTCAGCTAAGGCATTCTAATGTTGTTGCACAGCCAGTATACCAACGATGAAACTTGTTACTACCTTCAGATTTTTGCACTATTAATGCTTATAGATTACATACCTCACTTTAATGCTCATGCACAGCTAGTATACTATTGCTGAAACTTGTTACCTTCACATTTTGTATTGTTAATTCTTATAGAAACCTTCCAGTGCTAGAGTTTATTGAAATCTGTTCAGTAAAACCATTGTATTGTACCCTATAATAAACTAACTACTCTACTGTTGCACTAGCCACTGGATTAGTGTATATTTGTAGTATTCGAATGGTGTAGAGTTCACTCAAATTATCCCGGTAAAGCTAGTCACACCTTTGTTAAAATTAATGTTCATTATGTTATCGGAGGAGGTCTGTATGTTTGTCTCTAATGCCTGTCGACTACATACCTGACATCATGATGTAATGTTAAGTCATTTCCTTTTGTACAGTGTCACTGAATTGTCAAGGCGGTGATGGCATTTTATTTTAGTAGAACTGCACAAAATTTGCTTAAAAGAAGAGGAAAGGTCAGGAATGGCTCAGTTTTTCAGAAAAAACTATGTATGCCTTCCTGACATCAGCCGCTGTTGCTTTATTTATTCCTTCAAACAGGTTGTTAGAAACAGTCTTGCTACCTTTTCCCATTAAGAAATTGGAATGCTTATATTTGTGAGTCTATGCTTCAACTAGTGCCACTTTTATAGTAATCACACTTTCAATATCTATGCAAACAGGGATGCTCGATTTTAGTGGAGCTGCACAAAAAGTCCAACTGGTTCAACATTAGGAGCATGTTTTTTCCAAACCTTTATATCCAATTGGTGGCACTATGAGCTGTTCATTACGAAGGTACATGGTTTGCTACTATCTTGCTACTCTTTTTGTACTGTCATTAGATAGTAATACTAGTGGTTTGCTAGCTGCTTGATATGTTTACTAGCTGCTTGATATTTGTGCAGACAGAGATGTCTGCCCGTTGCTATTTGGCAAACAACAAAGTGTCCGCAATTTTGGTTGAACTGCACAAGAGAATAGTATAGTCACTGCATGCAGTGCCATTTGAAAATAGACACAAAGATTGGATAGTCACTTCATGGACTGCAGAAAAGTAGTACTGTACTATTTACTAGCCAACAATTGGTGCTTCATTGCTTTGGTCTGATTATACAATGGGCATCATTTTGCCTAAGTTAAAGTTTGTATTCCGAAAATAGTCTCGCGGTGTGATCGAGAGAAGACCAAATCATATTGCAGTGGATGTTCCTCCATCATGTGTGGTTCATTCTCATGGTTCCAGCTGTTGGTGAAACCACTTACGTTTGCAAGAGGAATTGTAGACTTCACAAACAAATTTGTCTTTCAGTCTGTACTGAATGTTGGCCAAGAGAAGCATCCATGTTAGTAGGAAGAACAGATGTTTTTTCTAGATCTTTGCTTTTGGAGCTACATATTTGTATATGATCTGTGAATCATTGAGATGCATTAACATGTTGATCTTATGTATGGGAATCGTACTAGTTAGTTTTAGTTGCGACGCAAGATCCGAAGTGGCTGATCTTTGCTTTTGGAGCTACATATTTGTATATGATCCGTGAATCATTGAGATACATTAACAGTTACTTATTTCTGTTCGCTCAGTGTTTACAAGTTACTGATCGATCACTAGCTAGCCTACAAATGCGCTCCTGGCAGTTTTATTTGCGACGCAAGATGCAAAGTGGCAGTTTTTTGAATAAAAATGCCTACCTCTGAAGAAACTGACAAGCTACACTATCGATCCTACACGGATAAAAATGCCTACCTCTGAAGAAACTGACAAGCTACACTATCGATCCTACACGGATAAATACCGAATCAAGCACGTACTACGTCCTTTCCGGTTTGCAGGGCTCAATTCAAGAAACGACCTACTCGATCCTACACGAATAAATAGCGGATCACGCACGTACTAGTACCTCCTTTCCGGTTTGCAGGGCTTAATTCAAACCTCTCACCAACCAAGGTACTCCCTCCGTCCGGCTTTATTAGTCCCGTGAGCAAAGCAGCAAGACCAAGGCATGGCAATAATTAACGGCATGCAGAAGTTTGAGCCTAATTAATTCCAGCGATTTAAGTGGCTGCATGCGTGCCCTCGGCTGCGACTCGTTGCATGCTGCTTCGTGTACTGCCTGCGAGCGATTCTGAGTGCCTGCATGCAGCCGGCCGTAATTAAGGCAGCTAACTGATGAGAAAAAAGATACGCTTTAATTGTTGCGGGCTTTTTAAATCCGTGGAATCATTATTGACAAGGAGGGAGATGATTCAGTGCACTTGTTTGACCTCCATGCCGGCGTGCGACCCAGACGGGACGGGACGGCACAGTCATAATTTCAGTTTCCCTAGTTTTCCACGGCAAGCTGGCGCGCTAAGCCATTATGCATTGAATTCCGATGACCGTCGCGCTACCTTCCCCCTATAAGTACTGTTTCCCGGCCTTCTCCGGTGCCACCGTGACCCAACTCGCCATATCCTCATAAGCCCCACCGGCCCGACGTCGCTCGCCACGTCCGCCATGCCCCCGCCCGTCCGCAGTAGGCGACGCCGGAGGCGGTCACCGCCGGAACTAGTGTTCGGTTTTTCACCGGAAGGCAGACAGAGGGAGGAGGCATTCTATCTGTCTTTAGATGGCAATGCGCAGATCGAGGAGTTGTTGGAGCGCGACCGCATGGCGGAGGAGCAGGAGTTGTTGGAGCGCGACCGCCTGGCGGAGGAGCAGCGTATCGCCGATTTGCGCCGCCAGCGGGACATGGAGCAGCAGCGCACCGACGCTCTGAGTCGCGAGCAGAGCGCCCGCAACTGGGCCGACTACGTGGAGGCCGGCGCCCGGCAAATAGCCCTGGAGGCTGTCGGGCACGCACGCGTTTGCGACGCTGATTTTTACTACCAGCTCGTCAAGTGGGTTTCCCGCTTGGAAGCCGAAGCTTCGGTGGACCACGTCGGCATGGAAAGGGCCAACACGCGCGAACAACGCGCCCTATCGCACCTCTGGCAAGTCCGAGGCGAGGCGCAGGACGCCGGTGTCGGCATTTAGCGTGTACCACAGATGGCGGCCGGCATCGTCTAGTTAGCTAAGAGTAAGTTAGTACTTGTACGCTACTAGAGTATTAGTGGGAGTAGATAGTTAACTTGCCTATGATGGTTGTCAACGTGGAAGTTTAGTACTCTATATGTGGATCAGACCTGTTACTTTGCTCTGAATGTTGAACTTTTCGTTTGAACGTATGGAATGGGCTGTTATTTTTTTAAATGGGTTGTATTTGTCCTCCACGGGTTTAGAGGCTGACTTGTGGGCCTAGCAAGTTGACGCGTACACAATCAGGAGATGATTGTACGTGGAGAGGATGACAGCAGGGGCCCGCCAAGGTCATGGCAGTACGCAAGCAAGTGCCTCCTTATTTCAAGCCAATAAAAAAATGGCTCCTCCTAGTGGATTTCTGACATCTGGGTCCCATGCCATTGTCAACGTAGTCAATAAACGAGAGAATTGCACAACGAGCGGCTGACACCAGGGACCCAGCAGCTCGCCCAGTTATTTTTGTTTTGGGTTAATTTGATAAATGCCACTCCAAATCTGGTGTATCCGAGAAATGCCACTGCAATTTCCAAACTTTGAAAAATGCCATTTCATGCCATTTCTAGTGGCATTTTTCGAAGTCTGGAGTGGCGTTTTTCAAAGGTTGCAAACTGCAGTGGCGTTTTTCAAAGTTTGCAAAAATTGCAGTGGCATTTTTCAAAGTTTGGAAATTGCAGTGGGATTTTTATGAATCGCCATAATTGGAGTGGCATTTATCTAATTTGTTTTTGAGACGGAAGCAGGGTGTCAACTGGGCTGTGCGGGACACTCTGGCCTGTCTAGACAGCCTTTTCTTTTATGTTTACCACAGACCAGCCCAGTAGTTTTTTTTTCTTTCTGAAAATGGCTAGCCCAGTTTTTTTGTGATTTGTCAAGTAAGTCGCTTTATCAGGCCTGTTGGGCTGCAAATCTTTCAAGATGAGGAGAGCTTCATTCGGCTGGCCGAGAAAATGGCCTATCAGTAATGAGAAATGGGCTGTACATTTTCAAAACACATCAAACCGGCAACTAGTTTCAAATATCTTTTTTTATTTCGAGATTTTAAATTGCATTGATTTTTATGTGTGGACAATTTATTTGATTTTATATTGATATACATTTATTTTTAAAATCAGTCTGAATGTGACTCGAAATTTTGGGATTAAAAACAGTTCAGACCGCACCGACATATGCAAAATTTCGTATAATTTTTTAACCGTGGCCACAATATGGGCTGTAATGCTAACAAAAAGAATATGGGCTCCAAAAAACTCGTAAGAATTAGCAAATGGGTTGTAAATTATTTGAAATAATGGCAGATGGGTTGTATGCTGTTTTCCACAGATTTGAGGCTTTCCACAGATGGCCGGTATACTGTTGGATGTCCACCCAACGGCCCTCGTGCTTCTTCAATCTCTGCTCTTCCTGATCCAGCCACTCAAACAAGCGCCGGCGGGACTGCCTGCTCCCTCCTCCCCGCGGCCGGCTGTGCTGCCGCGCAGGCCTCACTGCCCCACCGTACTCCCATCGCTGGCCTAGCCATCCCTCTACTCACCCACAGTCCCACACCTGCTGTTATTCTCCGGCAACGGCAGACGAACCAGTAAACTCTCGTACAATCATACTCCCCTCCGCGTGGGAAACAACTGCCGAGTCTTCCCTGCCTCCGTGTCGTTCCCTTCCTAGGCCTCCCTGTCGTCCACCGCCCTGGTGCTCTTGGCGCGGCCTGGTCAACATGGTCAACGAATGACATGCATCTGAAGTGGACTATACGTGGAGAGGCCGACAACTGGGTCCAAGGCCGCACGCAAGGAAATGCCTCCTTATTACGCGCAAAATAATGATTCCTCCACCTGACATCTGGGACCCACCGAAAGGACCTCTGTATTTCGCGAAAAAAAACGTTACCGCCACTGACAGCTCGGACCCACCAGCTATATCTTCGCACGCAAGGAAGTGCCTCCTTATTACGCACAAAAAAAATGAATACTCCCCCTGCTAGCTGGGACCCAGTATAGTGGGCCTACTAAGTTGACGGGGACGAAGGGCTTTGTCAACTTAGTCAATATGCATGATTCTAGCTCGACTGATCGTACGATCTCCATCCAACGGCCGTAGTGCTTCTTCAACCTCTGGTCTTCTTGCTCCAGCCGCCCAAAGCAGCACCGGCCGTGCCGCCTGCTCCTGCCTTTCGTGGCCGGCTGTGCTGCCGCGGAGGTCTCACCGCCCCCATACTACTCCCACCGCTGGCCAGGCCATCCCTCCACTCCACTCACCCAGACCCCCTCTTATTCTGCGCCGACGGTAGCGCAGCCGAACCAGTGAACCCTCGTACTCCTCTCCGCATGGGCATCCACTGCCGTGTCTTCCCCGGCTCCGCATCGTCCCCTTCCTAGGCCTCGCGTCGTCCACCGCCGTAGTGCTCTCGGCGCGGCATGGTCAATGTGGTCAACGACCGAATTCCATCGGAAAAATACTATACGTGGAGAGGCTGGCAGCTGGGTCCACGGTAGCCGCAAGGAAGTGCCTCCTTATTACGTGGAAAATAATTATTCCTCCACCTGACAGCAGGGACCCACCGGACGGGCCACCAGTATTTTGCAAAAAAATGTTTGCCCCTGACTGTTGGGACCCACCCGACGGGCCACCGTATTTCGCGAAAAAAATGTTCCCCCTGCTGTCAGCTCGGACCCACCGGAAGTGCCTCCTTATTACGCACAAAAAAATGAATACCCCCTGCTAGCTGGGACCCACCTTGGTGGGAGGTTGACTTGTGGGCCTACTAAGTTGACGGGGACGGAGGGCTTTGTCAACTTAGTCAATATAAACGATTCTAGCTCTAGTGACCGTACTATGTCCATCCAACGGCCGTAGTGCTTCTTCAACCTCTGGTCTTCTTGCTCCAGCCGCCCAAAGCAGCACCGGTCGTGCCGCATGCTCCTGCCTCCCGTGGCCGGATGTGCTGCCGCGGAGGCCTCACCGCCCCCTGCTATTCCCACCGCTGGCCAGGCCCTGCGGCGACGGCAGCCTCACACCGTAGCCAAACCAGTGAACCCTCGTACTCCTCTCTGCGCGGGCTTCCACTGTCGCGTCTTCCCCGGCTCCGTGTCGTTCCCTTCCTAGGCCTCGCCGTCGTCCACCGCCCTGGAGCTCTCGGCGCGGCGTGGTCAACGTGGTCAAGGAACGACTTCCATCATACGTGGACTGTATGTGGAGAGGCTGACAGCTGGGTCCACGGCCGCAGCAAGGAAGTGCCTCCTTATTACGCGGAAAATAATTATTCCTCCACCTGACAACGGGGACCCACCGAACGGGCCACCGTATTTCGCGAAAAAACATTTCCCCCTAACTGCTGGGACCCACCAGCTACATCTTCGCATGCAAGGAAGTGCGTCCGGGCAAAAAAAACGATTCGCCCCCCTGACTGCTGGGACCCACCAGCTACACCTTAGCATGCTAGGAAGTGCGTCCGGCCAAAAAAAACGATTCGCCCCCTGACTGCCGGGACCCACCAGCTACATCTTCGCACGCAAGGAAGTGCGTCCGGGCAAAAAAAACAAAACAATTCGCCCCCCTGACTTCTGGGACCCACCAGCTACATCTTCGCAAGCAAGGAAGTGCCTGACAGTCGGGACCCACCTGGTAGAAGAGTACGTAGCGTTGTCATTCTGGTCGCGAACGTGTACGTACATATATACTAGTCGATGTAGAGGCACGCACGTGTCGTAGTAGAGGCGCGTACGTGTTGTAGTAGAGGCGCGCACGTAGCATGTACACGTACGTATAGCGGCCAGGGTGCAAGAAAGAAAATACGGCCACGTACGTACATACAGGCGGGGTCTCGAACGCCTACTCACGCATACGTACGGCCAGGGCTCCTATACATGGCTAGGTCGGATCGGAGAAACAGCATCGTTGTCGTGTTCATGGGGAGGCAACGGAATGCGTCGTGTTCATCAGGAGGCAACGGAACGCATGGGAGCCAACTGGCTGGGTCGGAACGGAATGTGTGGCCGTGTTCATCGGGAGGGATTGGACGGAACAGGCGATGGAAACGAGGCCTGGCGTATCGCACAACAGAGGAAACGGACCTCCTACGTTCAGAACGGGGTCCTATTGATCGGGAGGGGTGTGGCATACCGCAAAACAGAGGAAACGGACCTCCTACGGTAGAAACGGGGGTCCTGTTGATCGGGAGGGGTGTGGCATACCATAAAACGGAAGAAACGGACCTCCTAAGGTCGAAACGGGTGTCCTGTTGATCAGGAGGGGTGTGGCTATCATGCCCAATATGCGACCCTATCCAAAAGGAACTCGAAGGTCCCACCAACGATAGACCCGCATATTGAAACGCTTTTGCAAGGTGGATATCATTACATCAACATTACATAATAGATGGGGATACATATAAGAGGCATACAATGCCACACGAATACAACATCATCTTACATAAGAGCCACATCCGACTACAGATGAAACACAAACAGAAACTCAAACGACATCCACCCTGCTAGCCCAGGCTGCCGACCTGGAACCTATCCCCTGATCAAAGAAGAAGCAGAAGAACTCAACGCAATCAAGCATCGCTCTCGCGTCATGATCATCGCATAACCTGTACCTGCAACTGTTGTTGTAGTAATCTGTGAGCCACGAGGACTCAGCAATCCCATTACCATGGGTATCAAGACTAGCAAAGCTTAAAGGGAAAGGAAGGGGTAAAGTGGTGAGGCTGCAGCAGCGACTAAGCATATATGGTGCCTATCATACGCAAATAAGAGCGAGAAGAGAGCAAGCGGAACGGTCGTCAACTAGTAATGATCAAGAAGTGATCATGAACTCCTACTTACGTCAAACATAACCCAAAGACCGTGTTCACTTCCCGGACTCCGCCGAAAAGAGACCATCATGGCTACACACACGGTTGATGTGTTTTAATTCGGATCTGGTGTCAAGTTATCTACAACCGGACATTAACAAATTCCCATCTGCCTATAACCGCAGGCACGGCTTTCGAAAGTTTATACCCTGCAGGGGTGTCCCAACTTAGCCCATGATAAGCTCTCGCAATCAACGAAGGATATACCTTCTCCCAGGAAGACCCGATCAGACTCGGAATCTCGGTTTACAAGACATTTCGACAATGGTAAAACAAGACCAGCAAAGCCGCCCGGATGTGCCGACAAATCCCGATAGGAGCTGCACATATCTCGTTCTCAGGGCACACCGGATGAGCCAGACGTCGGGTTGGCATAGACCCTGGTTGCCCAGGGGGCGCCGGACATCGCTCGGTTTGGACCAACACTTAGACAAGCATTGGCCCGGGGGGGCTAAAATAAAGATGACCCTCGAGAGGGCGACTCCCAAGGGAAAAAGGGCTAGGTGAGGCAAATGGTAAAACCAAGGTTGGGCCTTGCTGGAGGAGTTTTATTCAAAGCGAACTATCAAGGGGGTCCCATAAATCACCCGACCACGTAAGGAACGCAAAATCCGGGAACATAACACCGGTATGACGGAAACTAGGGCGGCAAGAGTGTAACAAAACACCAGGCATAAGGCCGAGTCTTCCACCCTTTACCAAGTATATAGATGCATTAATAATATAAGAGATACTGTGATATCCCAACATAATCCTGTCCACCATGGAGCAATCTTCAACTTCACCTGCAACTAGCAACGCTATAAGAGGGGCTGAGCAAAGCGGTAACATAGCCAAGCAACGGTTTGCTAGGAAGAGTGTCAAAGGTTAGAGGTTCATGGCAATTTGGGATGGCTTGATAAACAGGTGATAGGTAGCGCAGCATAGTGATAGAACAAAGCAACTAGCATAGCAATGATAGTAGTGAGATCCAGGGAAATGGTCATCTTGCCTGAAATCCCGCAAGGAAGAAGAACGAGTCCATGAAGGAGATGAAGCCATGAAGACGAACCAAGCATAGACGAACGAATCCTCAGGATCACAACGGAAACAGGAAATATCGAAAAGAAGCACACAACATAGTAAACACACCACACATGAACAAGGCATGATGCACAACAAGCAAGATGCATGACAAAGCTACATGAAGCTACTCATGGCAAGAGATGATGCAAACCGGAGCAACACAACAAGGCAAGTTTAAATGAGGCCGGGAACAACATATAACAATTCAGGTAAGTCCTCGTATGTATATTTCGAAATTGGTCTAGATCTGAATAAACCTTATGTTCAAGTTGTTAAGCAGCAAGTTAAAATGCACCAAGATGATCTACACGAGATCCTAGTCAAGTTACATATAAAGTTCATTTAGTTCGGAGCTACGGCCTAGAAGATATGAGCAAAACAAGTTAAACATGGCATTGATGCAAAATGCATACAACCAACAAGAAAAACACCTCAAAACATGTATGCAACATGATAATATGAAACTACATGCAAAATCAAGCAAGTTTCATATAGAGCACACTCAAAACGGAGCAACGGTTCAACACACACACACTATACAAGATATGGCAACAATCTGTCCAAAACAGCAACTAGGCATATTGCAAGCATCAAAACAACATGCTACAGGACCTCAAGTGGAAAACAAAAGGAATGGGCATGATGTACAGGTAAAGCATAACAAAACATGAACACTGAGCTATCTCCAGAAATCACTAGAACATGCTCAAACACACATGGCAAGATTGCAACTAATAACAGTTTCAGATTTTGCAAAAATAACATCAGGTTGCAATGTTTAGAGCTATCAAACAACATGTTACAAGAACTTATCATGGCAAACAAAGGCATGGCACGAAACTACTAATTGCATAGAACAAAAGTCCCTTACTGACCATAAGCCAAAAAGGATCAGAAGATATGATGGCACCCATGTAAACATAGCAAGTTATAATACAGATTCATACATGGCAGGAACAACAATAAGTAGGCATGTAGATGAGCTTGTACCACTCACCACAGAGCAATACATGGCATGGTAAGGCAACCAATAGTAAGAAGACATGTTTATGAAGCTATACATGGCAAGAGCAAGTTCATAGGGTACATGGATCACTAGCAAAACACATGGCAAAACTGATCTTAATGTTAACAGGCTGACAGCAACATTATTTAGCAACTTTGGAGTAAGATTACAACAAGATACAGCAGGCTATAAATGCAACCAGGGACATGAATGGATAGAGCATAACATGTAGAACAAAACACCCTTAGTGAACATCTCCAGATTATGCATAGAATGACTTGTAGCAGCAGGTTTACATAGCATCACGAAATAACAGATTCAGCCTAGCAAAACAGTAACAGCAAGTACCCTACTAAACAAGCTCGATTCACTCACCACAAGTCATTGCATGACAAAATAAGCATAGCATCAGCAAGAAGACATGTTTATGAAACAATCCAAGGCAAGAACAAGTTCATAGCATGCAAGGATCAACTACAACACCCTTGACAAAATTGAATAACATGTAAACAATCTGCCAGGAAACATTTTGTAGCAACAGTAGAGCAAGTAAATGACATGCTAGACTACTCCATAATTGTAAACAGGGGCATTAATGGATAGAGAATAACCATATGTTCAAAACATCCTTACTGAAGTATCTCAAAATAAGCATGGATCTCTCTGTAGCATCATGTTTACATGGCATCAAAATAACAGCAGAACAGGGACTAAAACAGCAACATTACGAAGCCTAGTTTGCATGCTTGTGCTAGTCACCACATTGATCACAAAAATACATGGTAAGCACCTCTGTAAAGATGGCATGGCATAGATCAAAACACATGTAGACATTAACCTCATAGGATGCACACATCAATCATGGCAAAAATGACAAATGAGCAAGTTCTGTTAACAGACAGCAGACAACATCATGTAGCACTCTTGCAACAACGATTCAGGCATCAAGATGAGCTCAAATGAACATGGTGCAATAGAATGAAATGAAGTACTCGTTGAGACGAACAATTTGACATATTACACGCACAAAACGGAGCTACATGCACAGAGTTATGATGCGATGAACATGGCATGGTAATGTCAAAATATTTCGGGACTTAGTCACTTTCAGGAAAAAAATGGAGAGAGCGTGATTTAGTAAATAATGCACGGGCGGGGATCTGTGGGCGGCTCACCATGGGCTCGGCCCATTTTGCAAGGAGGGAGCCGGCTTGGCAGGCCGACGCGCTGCTGGGCCGGGGAGATGGGCCAGCGGGGGGGGGCGCGGCCCACGTGCAGCCCACACGTGGTCGCTGGAGGCGTCATGCTCGCACGCACACGAGAGCATGCATGCAGGTGCGACCATGGTGCAGGGCGGCGGCTGCGCCGGCCGGCAGGGAGGCTAGGAGGAGGCCGGGGTTGCAGGAACGGGCGGATCCGGTGGGCTACTTGCCGAATCCGGTGGGGGCGGGGGCGGCGAAGCTTCCCCGGGGTGGCGGCAGCGGATCCTGGGACAGAGGGAGAGAGAGATACATGAGAGAGAGGGAGAGCAAGGAGGAGGAAGAGAAGGGAGGAGCAGAGGGACGGGGCCGGCCTACTGCTGGAGTCCGAAGGCGGCGGCGTTCCTCCGACGAGGCGGCGGGGTCGAGCATGGCGGGGCGGCGCGGACGGCCTCCCTGATCCGAACGAGCGAGGGCGCTCGGGGAGGGAGCGGGACGAGGGCGCAGCACCGGAGCGCGGCGGCGGTGCGGATGGGCCGGGCGGGACGGATCTGGGCCTGGGGGGCCCACGCGGTGGCTGGCGGCGCCGTGGACAAGTGGCGGCCTGGGAGCAGAGGAAGGGGGCGCGTGGCATGGCCTGATTGGCCGTAGGGCGCTGGCAGCGGCGCCAAGTGGTGGCGGGGCTGTGGTCGGGCACGGATCCCGAGGAGGGTGGCGGCGGGACAGAGGTAGGGGAAGGCTAGGGGTTAGGTTAGCCCAAAAATGGAGAGGGGTGTGTCCATTTATAGCAGGTAGGCTAGGTTAGGGGGGTTTGGGGGGCTTTCGGAGCCCTGCAATCGCGATCCGATGGCTCCGGTCGGAGAGGGGAGGTTTGGATGGCTAGGTGGGCTGCAAATGACCGTGTAGAAGGTCTCGGGCTAAGAAGAGAGGGGGAGAAGTGCGGCCCGGCAACTGTTTCGGAGACCGAAACGTCCGACGAATAAACCGGCAACGGTGCCGCTATATATTTAACGGTTGGGCTATCGAACGAGCTCCGAATGCGACGAAACTTGACAGGCGCTCTGTCTACACTATAATAAGACCGCATGCCAAGTTGCATCCCATTCCGAGAACATTTTTATGCCACTTATAAAATAATATTTCAGAGGTGTCGGGGCACGTGCGAGTGTGAAAGGGCTCGGAACGGACAACGGGGAGACGCGACGAAACCCGAACGGATGCAAGTTTTGAAAAACATGCAGATGAAATGCAGATGATGACATGGCAAAATGCAACACGCAAGCAGATGACATGGCAACGACGGTGAATAACTGGCAGACACCTGGCGCATCGAATCCGGGGCGTTACAACACTCCTCCACTAACAAGAGATCTCGTCCCGAGATCTTAGGACCGAGACGGAAGGGAAAAAGGATGACGTGAAACAAGAACGCAAGAGAAGAAGCAAAGAATCGAGAGCACTCGAGAAGAAGAGAGGAACGACGGGAATGACGAGAATCGAAAGCTCACAGAATCAGATAGACTAAGAAACCACTCCAGTTAGAACGAAATAAGAAACAAATAATACTGAAAGGACTTAGGCAGCACTCCGGCTAAACATGGAAGGAATAGAACACGAACTTCACAAGATGTGATGGCACTAGACGAGATGAACAACACAATGCCTCCGGAAGAATTGAAAGAATTGAAAAGAACTTAGAAGGAAGGATTGAATGGAATTGTTGAGAAAATCAACAACGAAAGAATAAGCGTGTTGTGGACTTATGGAGAACATCTCAGAAATTATGAGGTGATAACCAGCCACAAACGGTAATGATTTGGGTAGCTAAGAAGAACAAAGAAATGCGAAGCTCCACTTCAAAAGAATATGGAGAATTAATTGCACTTTGAGATGCAAGGAGAAAGATACTAGAACTCCTTGAACAAAATCTTGATGAAAACTTGAAGAATGAGTTAAATCGTGACGAGCCACCGTGAAGAACTCCGGTAACAAAAGGATGATGAAATAGAATGAAGGATGAAAGAATAAGATGAGCCTTGCAATGATTTAGATGGAGGTTCTGACGAAGTGGTTGAGGAAAATGAACTCCAGAAAAGAAAAGATGAAAGCACCTGGAACTAGAATTTATTCATCAAGAACAAACTCTGAAGTAAGGGATTAATCACTCTGATGAAATAAGAATAAGATTTATTGTATGCTTATCCTTCATCAAATTAAATTGATGACAAACAATGGATTTTTGCATACTACTTATTCTTGTTGAAAAAGAATTAAGAGGAATGTGGCACAAAACTTGAGAAAGTCTTCATGAACCACCGGTAGGATTGAAAGAACGAATGGATTGAAATGATAATCAAAGAAAAAGAATCTTGAACGAACCACCGTAAGAATTCGAAAATGACTGATGAAAGAGAATGAATCACCGGGAAGAATTAGAAGAACAAATATGCTAGAGGGGATTTAGATGCAAAAGGACAAAGAGATCATGAACTGATAAAGAATACTTGACAGATGCACCGGGATAACTCAATAACGGTAGTCAAAATTTGAGGACGAAAAATTCTTCTGGAACGATGGCCTCCGGTGAAAAGAAACGGGAAAACAACTTCTGACATACTCTGGATGGGTAAGAAAAGGAATATCTGACAAATAGAATAATTCAATAGGATAACAAGAAGCTAGAACCGTGAATCTTTGAGATAACGGACAAGATTTAAAGGAAAACTCTTCTGCGATCTTCAAATGACGATGAGAAACACCACCAAAAATTACTGAGATACTCCGGGAGAATGAAAAATGAAGGGATTGAGCCAACAATGAAAAGAATTTGAAAACGATCTTAGAGATGGCATCTGACTGATGAAATTCATTCCTACGTCACACTTGAAAAGAATTTAGAATAACTCCGGAATAATTAGAAGAGTCAGGTAAGATCCTGGGAAAAGACCTGTGGGTAAGGGCCCACTGAAGAGAAAACACCGTTGGAAAGGTTTGTTGAGCAGATAGATGATGCACCGGGACAATTGAAATATTAGAATGAGGTGACAACCTCGAATTAATTGGAACACAAACGAATCTCCTGAGATGTCTTGAACACTCCGGAAGGATAAACTGGCGAGAGGCGAACGAGCAGGGAAAATACTTGATCGAGGGGAAAGAATGCGATCACCGAAAAACTTGAATTGAATCCACCGGAAAAGAAAAAAGGGATGAAGAATGTCAAACGAGACGAGAATTCACCGGTTGAGATAATTTACGAAAGACTTAAGAGGTTCCGCACGAATGAGATAGATGGTCGAGAGAGAGTCAGACTCCGGAAAGCAAGGGTGGGAGGGCGGGAAAACAAAGGCAACTTGGAAGGGGAAATCGACGAATATCTTGAAGAAAACACCAGTTGAAATCATTGAGGAGAGAGAGCAAAAACTTCGCACGAGTAGGATGGATACTCGATTAGGGACTCCGGCTTCGAGAAGAAGAAGGGTGGGTGGGTGGGTGGGAAAATAAAAACAACTGAGGATTGAACTTGGCAAAGATGAAGAGGCTCGAGTCGACTTGACGAGAAAAGCACCAGATGAAAAGAGCTGAGGAACAACGATCGGAAAACTAACTGCGAGATCCTAAAGAAAGTTTGAAAGGGAAGAGGAGTAATTCAAAATATCTACGTCAAGATTCCTTACCAGAGCGACAAAGGGGATGAGGAGTAAAAAGAATTCCTACTCTCTGATATAACTGGACTCCAAAAATAGTTTTCTTCTAGACTCAACAACGGCCAAACTAACATGATCAATCAAGGGGGGCTCCTAAGGTCAGTCGAGGCTCTGATACCAACTTGTCACGCCCAATATGCGACCCTATCCAAAAGGAACTCGAAGGTCCCACCAAGGATAGACCCGCATATTGAAACGCTTTTGCAAGGTGGATATCATTACATCAACATTACATAATAGATGGGGATACATACAAGAGGCATACAATGCCACATGAATACAACATCATCTTACATAAGAGCCACATCCGACTACGGATGAAACACAAACAGAAACTCAAACGACATCCACCCTGCTAGCCCAGGCTGCCGACCTGGAACCTATCCCCTGATCGAAGAAGAAGCAGAAGAACTCAACGCAATCAAGCATCGCTCTCGCGTCATGATCATCGCATAACCTGTACCTGCAACTATTGTTGTAGTAATCTGTGAGCCACGAGGACACAGCAATCCCATTACCATGGGTATCAAGACTACCAAAGCTTAAAGGGAAAGGAAGGGGCAAAGTGGTGAGGCTGCAGTAGCGACTAAGCATATATGGTGGCTATCATACGCAAATAAGAGCGAGAAGAGAGCAAGCGGAACGGTCGTCAACTAGTAATTATCAAGAAGTGATCCTGAACTCCTACTTACGTCAAACATAACCCAAAGACCGTGTTCACTTCGCGGACTTCGCCAAAAAGAGACCATCACGGCTACACACACGGTTGATGCGTTTTAATTCGGATCTGGTGTCAAGTTATCTACAACCGGACATTAACAAATTCCCATCTGCCTATAACCGCAGGCACGGCTTTCGAAAGTTTATACCCTGCAGGAGTGTCCCAACTTAGCCCATGATAAGCTCTCGCGATCAGTGAAGGATGTACCTTCTCCCAGGAAGACCCGATCAGACTCGGAATCCCGGTTTACAAGACATTTCGACAATGGTAAAACAAGACCAGCAAAGCCGCCCGGATGTGCCAACAAATCCCGATAGGAGCTGCACATATCTCGTTCTCAGGGCACACCGGATGAGCCAGACGTCGGGTTGGCATAGACCCTGGTTGCCCAGGGGGCACCGGACATCGCTCGGTTTGGACCAACACTTAGACAAGCATTGGCCCGGGGGGCTAAAATAAAGATGACCCTCGAAGGGCGACTCCCAAGGGAAAAAGGGCTAGGTGAGGCAAATGGTAAAACCAAGGTTGGGCCTTGCTGGAGGAGTTTTATTCAAAGTGAATTATCAAGGGGGTCCCATAAATCACCCAACCACGTAAGGAACGCAAAATCCGGGAACATAACACCGGTATGATGGAAACTAGGGCGGCAAGAGTGGAACAAAACACCAGGCATAAGGCCGAGTCTTCCACCCTTTACCAAGTATATAGATGCATTAATAATACAAGAGATATTGTGATATCCCAACATAATCCTGTCCACCATGGAGCAATCTTCAACTTCACCTGCAACTAGCAACGCTATAAGAGGGGCTGTGCAAAGCGGTAACATAGCCAAGCAACGGTTTGCTAGGAAGAGTGTCAAAGGTTAGAGGTTCATGGCAATTTGGGATGGCTTGATAAACAGGTGATAGGTAGCGCAGCATAGTGATAGAACGAAGCAACTAGCATAGCAATGATAGTAGTGAGATCCAGGGAAATTGTCATCTTGCCTGAAATCCCGCAAGGAAGAAGAACGAGTCCATGAAGGAGATGAAGCCATGAAGACGAACCAAGCATAGACGAACGAATCCTCAGGATCACAACGGAAACAGGAACTATCGAAAAGAAGCACACAACATAGTAAACACACCACACATGAACAAGGCATGATGCACAACAAGCAAGATGCATGACAAAGCTACATGAAGCTACTCATGGCAAGAGATGATGCAAACCGGAGCAACACAACAAGGAAAGTTTAAATGAGGCCGGGAACAACATATAACAATTCCGGTAAGTCCTCATATGTATATTTCGAAATTGGTCTAGATATGAATAAACCTTATGTTCAAGTTGTTAAGCAGCAAGTTAAAATGCACCAAGATGATCTACACGAGATCCTAGTCAAGTTACATATAAAGTTCATTTAGTTCGGAGCTACGGCCTAAAAGATATGAGCAAAACAAGTTAAACATGGCATTGATGCAAAATGCATACAACCATCAAGCAAAACATCCCAAAACATGGATGCAACATGATAATATGAAACTACATGCAAAATCAAGCAAGTTTCATATAGAGCACACTCAAAACGGAGCAACGGTTCAACACACACACACTATACAAGATATGGCAACAATCTGTCCAAAACAGCAACTAGGCATATTGCAAGCATCAAAACAACATGCTACAGGACCTCAACAAGAAAACAAAAGGCATGGGCATGATGTACAGGTAAATCATAACAAAACATGAACACTGAGCTATCTCCAGATATCACTAGAACATGCTCAAACACACATGGCAAGGTTGCAAATAATAACAGTTTCACATTTTGCAAAAATAACATCAGGTTGCAATGTTTAGAGCTATCAAACAACATGTTACAAGAACTTATCATGTCAAACAAAGGCATGGCATGAAACTACTAATTGCATAGAACAAAAGTCCCTTACTGACCATAAGCCAAAAAGGATCAGAAGATATGATGGCACCCATGTAAACATAGCAAGTTATAATACAGATTCATACATGGCAGGAACAACAATAAGTAGGCATGTAGATGAGCTTGTACCACTCACCACAGGGCAATAAATGGCATGGTAAGGCAACCAATAGTAATAAGACATGTTTATGAAGCTATACATGGCAAGAGCAAGTTCATAGGGTACATGGATCACTAGCAAAACACATGGCAAAACTGATCTTAATGTTAACAGGCTGACAGCAACATTATTTAGCAACTTTGGAGCAAGATTACAACAAGCTACAGCAGGCTATAAATGCAACCAGGGACATGAATGGATAGAGCATAACATGTAGAACAAAACACCCTTAGTGAACATCTCCAGATTATGCATAGAATGACTTGTAGCAGCAGGTTTACATAGCATCACGAAATAACAGATTCAGCCTAGCAAAACAGTAACAGCAAGTACCCTACTAAACAAGCTCGATTCACTCACGACAAGTCATTGCATGACAAAATAAGCATAGCATCAGCAAGAAGACATGTTTATGAAACAATCCAAGGCAATAACAAGTTCATAGCATGCAAGGATCAACTACACCACCCTTGGCAAAATTGAATAACATGTAAACAATCTGCCAGGAAACATTTTGTAGCAACAGTAGAGCAAGTAAATGACATGCTAGACTACTCCATAATTGCAAACAGGGGCATGAATGGATAGAGAATAACCATATGTTCAAAACATCCTTACTGAAGTATCTCAAAATAAGCATAGATCTCTCTGTAGCATCATGTTTACATGGCATCAAACTAACAGCAGAACAGGGACTAAAACAGCAACATTATGAAGCCTAGTTTGCATGCTTGTGCTAGTCACCACATTGATCACAAAAATACATGGTAAGCACCTCTGTAAAGATGGCATGGCATAGATCAAAACACATGTAGACATCAACCTCATAGGATGCACACATCAATCATGGCAAAAATGACAAATGAGCAAGTTCTGTTAACAGACAGCAGACAACATCATGTAGCACTCTTGCAACGATGATTCAGGCATCAAGATGAGCTCAAATGAACATGGTGCAATGGAATGAAATGAAGTACTCGTTGAGACGAACAATTTGACATATTACGCGCACAAAACGGAGCTACATGCACAGTGTTATGATGCGATGAACATGGCATGGTAATGTCAAAATATTTCGGGACTTAGTCATTTTCAGGAAAAAAAACAGAGAGAGCGTGATTTAGTAAATAACGCACGGGCGGGGATCTGTGGGCGGCTCACCATGGGCTCGGCCCATTTTGCAAGGAGGGAGCCGTCTTGGCAGGCCAGCGCGCTGCTGGGCCGGGGAGATGGGCCAGCGGGGGGGCGCGGCCCATGTGCAGCCCACACGCGGTCGCTGGAGGCGTCGTGCTCGGACGCACACGAGAGCATGCATGCAGGTGCGGCCATGGCGCAGGGCGGCGGCTGCGCCGGCCGGCAGGAAGGCTAGGAGGAGGCCGGGGTTGCAAGAACGGGCAGATCCGGTGGGCTACTTGCCGGATCCGGTGGGGGCGGGGGGCGGCGAAGCTTCCCCGGGGCGGCGGCGGATCATCCTGGGACAGAGGGAGAGAGAGAGACGTGAGAGAGAGGGAGAGCTAGGAGGAGGAAGAGAAGGGAGGAGGAGAGGGACGGGGCCGGCCTACTGCTGGAGTCCGACGGCGGCGGCGTTCCTCCGACGAGGCGGCGGGGTCGAGCATGGCGGGACGGCACGGACGGCCTCCCTGATCCGAACAAGCGAGGGCGCTCGGGCAGGGAGCGGGAGGAGGGCGCATCACGGGAGCGCGGTGGTGGCACGGACGGGCCGGGCGGGCCGGATCTGGGCCTGGAGGGCCCATGCGGTGGCTGGCGGCACCGTGGACAAGTGGCGGCCTGGGAGCGGAGGCAGGGGGCGCGTGGCATGGCCTGATTGGCCGTAGGGCGCTGGCGGTGGCGCCAAGTGGCGGCGGGGCTGTGGTCGGGCGTGGATCCCGAGGAGGGTGGCGGCGGGACAGAGGTAGGGGAAGGCTAGGGGTTTAGGTTAGCCCAAAAATGGAGAGGGGTGTGTCCATTTATAGCAGGTAGGCTAGGTTAGGGGGGTTTGGGGGGCTTTCGGAGCCCTCCAATCGCGATCCGATGGCTCCGGTCGGAGAGGGGAGGTTTGGATGGCTAGGTGGGCTGCAAATGACCGTGTAGAAGGTCTCGGGCTAAGAAGAGAGGGGGAGAAGTGCGGCCCAGCAACTGTTTCGGAGACCGAAACATCCGACGAATAAACCGGCAACGGTGCCGCTATATATTTAACGGTTGGGCTATCGAACGAGCTCCGAATGCAACGAAACTTGACAGGCGCTTTGTCTACACTATAATAAGACCGCACGCCAAGTTGCATCCCATTCCGAGAACATTTTTATGCCACTTATAAAATAATATTTCGGAGGTGTCGGGGCACGTGCGAGTGTGAAAGGGCTCGGAACGGACAACGGGGAGAAGCGACGGAACCCGAACGGATGCAAGTTTTGAAAAACATGCAGATGAAATGCAGATGATGACATGGCAAAATGCAACACGCAAGCAGATGACATGGCAATGACGGCGAATAACTGGCAGACACCTGGCGCATCGAATCCGGGGCGTTACAATGGCGTACCGCAAAACAGACAAAACGAACTTGTGTTGGAGCGCTACGGTCGAAACGGGGGTCCTGTTCATCAGGAGGGGTGTGGCGTACCGCAAAACAGAACTCCACGGGATACTGTTCATCTCCACTGTCGACCTCCTCCAGCTTCCACGGGCTATCGTCGACCTCCTCCAGCCTCCACGGGCTATCGTCGACCTCCTCCAGCCTCCATGGGCTCCTATTCATCCAGCCTCCACCGCGCGCTACTCCACCGGCTACTGTTCAACCACCCCTCCATCATCTACTGTTCATCCAGCCCTCCACACCACGGGGTCCTATTCAACCACCCCTCCACGGGCACCCCTCCACCGTCTACTGTTCATCCAGCCCTCCACCACACCACAGGGTCCTGTTCATCCAGAGGCAACGCCACCGCTCACTGTTCATCCAAACCCCCCTGCAATGCTCACTGTTCATCCAATCGATTGGCTTCAGTTAGCAGCAGTAGTGAAGGAATCACTCAGTCGAGTTCAGTTAACAGCTATCGATGGATCGCTCGGGTTCAGTAACACGTAGCCTGCAGTGCAATTGCTCGGGTTCAGTTAGAGCCCAACGCCTCACTCGGGTTCAGTTAGAGCCAACACCTAGCACACACGCGCGTATGTGTACGACAGAAACGCGCATCGCTCGGCCCCCAACCTCCCACCGTAACTGGCAACTCCCTGAAATTTTCCTCCCCCTCGCTTCTACCACGGTTTTTTCCGTCATGGACGGCCCAAAGAATGTCATGCAGCTGCGTCTCCGGCCCGCTCAGGACGAAAAGCCCATTTTCTGTCATGATTTTTTGTCATAGAAGTAGGAGCCCACCACATCTATGATGATACCGGATTTTGTCACAATTATCGTCATAGAAGTGTCATATGTATGAGAGAAAAAAAATTCGTTCGGCCCAAAATGTCACGGGTGTGTCTTTTTTTTGTAGTGTTTCCTCTTGACACTGCTTGCATCGGGTGATCTAACGCACCTCGAAATCCAACATGTAATGGTACTACTACTAGTAGTAGAATTGAGACTTATCAAACGGAAAAATCAATGTTTTTAGATGAGCCCTATAAACCCTAGTGGGTACGTACTCCGTAAAAACAGATTTTTCCAAAACTAAGTCGCTCCCTTTCATGAATTCTGTAGTATACTCCACCGTCGATGCTCCCTTTCATGAATTCTGTACTTCCTGTCGCCGACATGTGGGACATATAGCAACCGGGTCGACGTGTCAAGCACCAAATAACAGTGCAGAACAGGGGGGGGACGCACCCCACTCGTACCGGCCTAGTAGTAGTAATGAGCAATGAGACGTCAAATCACAATGTCGCACCTTCCCAGACGGACGAAGCAACCATTATTTCACACTTCGGTTCGCCATCATCTCAAACCACGTAGTATTGCTTCTGCCTCAAGAGGGACACACGCATCACCTTGGTACATCATGACACGTGGGACCGCATGACAGGCCATGCTCCCCCGCCGATCGCCCGGTAAAATCACCTCATTTTTACTATACTTCCTCCGTATCGGTTTACTACATGGATGCACGTCGTTCTAGGTTGAGAATTTAACTGACTATATATGTGATGAATAGTACTCTAGCCTTTTAAAAAATGTATACTTTTGTACAGTGGTAGTATCGATGGATTGCGCCATGGAGCAAAAATTGAAATTAAAAAAAATGTGGTACATATAGAGAGTGCTCGTCGCAAAATTATTCATATAGTATTATTAAAAAAGCTAGTGTGCTTAATTGGGGTGCTAAATTCTATTAAAGAAATACTGGTAGTATGTACATACTGAAGAGTTAAAGTAACGAGAAGAAACATAACATAATTCTGCTGGGGGCTCAGCACAACACACCCCTCAAATTAAACTAAGCACACCTGAAATTAAACTATGCAACTAAGCCTGTAGACACTGCATTAGAACCACCATGAGCAACGATACTGACACCTTACTCACTCAAAGTCCTCGTTCACGTCCTCGACTTCATCCTTGTCCCTCTTCCTCTTGGCCGATACTTCTTTGCTTGAACCGCACACTTGGCTCTTGCTCTTCATCCAACCCTTGTAGATATTAAAACAAAGGTAGCCATCCATTCCAGTGTAGTGGATGCGGTCTATATCTAGTACATTCCGCTGCCATGCATAACAATGAAATGTGTATGGAGGTTCCTCCAGTTTACCGTACGAAGGATGAACCATGGCTCCTGCCAGGGTCAGCATTGAAGGCTGAGGAGAGGACACCAGCCGATTCTTCTGGAGGTCAAAGGGGTTGCCTACAACGAGGCCTATCCGACCCAGGACTTCTTTGTCGTTACTAAAGTCTACAGTAACAAATTTGACTAGGTTGCTCTCAAGGAAGTCCTTAAAATCTAGGCATTCAACATCGGCATGGCATATGTGGTAGACCAAGCATAAGTCATGCACGCAAACCTGGATCACGGCGGGCTTCTTCCTCTCTTCGTCCTTAGATCCTTGTCTCGTCCCAGGACTGTGGTGTACTCAACATCTAGCCCAGTGACCCACTCATCATCTGAGTTTTCGAACATGCGTCTGAAGCGAGAAAGGCATCCTTTCACCGTTGCGGAAGAACGGGTGTAGATGACTCGAACTCATCGCCGGTGATGGTTCTAACCTTGTACTCACCGCCAATCATGGAGATTTGGGACGCCATGGATTTGGGAGGAGGGTTGTGATTAGTGGAACTACCGTAATGTGAAAGGACGGGACGACTAGGAGCGAACCGCTATAGTATTAAAGGACGTGCGGGGACGAGTAGGAGCGAACTGCCAGCATGCGAACGGCAGGGTAGTTGCTTTCCATTCTCCCATGATACGGGCTTCCGAGAGCCCTTGGATCTGAGATTGAATAGTTGCATGGTGTGATTCTAGACCTATGGGTGAATATCCTATCCTGGAGGGTTATTCTGCGAATTTTTAGCAACTTAGCATGCGACCGTTTGATCTCAGATCCAAGGGCTGCCAGCAGCCCGTATCATGGTCACGCCTACCACGACCGTCGTGTCACTCGCGCGGTCACGCCCTTGGAGATTTAACATGGTGCGTTAGGCTATCTGATGTTGGCATGTCATACATAGTCATCACTTAGTCACTCATACTACAACAAGGTTAGCTATAAGGTTGGCTATAAGTGTTTTTTACATCTCTCTATCTCTTTCTTCGTGCTCCCTCCGTCCCATAATATAAGAACATTTTTTATACTAGTGTAGTTCGAAAAACATTCTTATATTATGGGACATAGGGAGTACTAGTATTTATTGCATTTGCCAAGGAGTGACCTCTGCCAATGAAATGGTGTGCTTATTAGTTTTTTGTTGCTAAGTTTGCTTCATTTAATTAGCTATAGACTCAAAATTGTCTTTTCATTCTCCTTGGGTCACCAAACTAGTCTCTCTCTTCTTGATTAACTTGCCACATCAGACTTTATGCCTATGTGGCAAGCTTAGCACCTGTAGGAGCAAGTAAGGCTGCTTGTAATGGGAGTATCATAGGTAGTAGTATCATGCATGCCAACTATGCAATCTTGATGAGGTGACGTCGAATTAAATGAAGGAAAGAGAGAGTTGAGTATCATAATATGATAATGTATCATATTAAATGATGTGCTACTATGTGTCATGCATGACAATAAATAAACTATCATATGATACCAACACATGATACTATGCATTACGGATGTAGTATCATACAAAAGTATATATGCATGATACTAGTATATGATACTCTCCATTACGACCAACCTAAGTACAATAGTGCGCTTTACATGGCATTTTTGCATATGTGGAGGAAAGAGAGGCAAGGAAAAAGTGGAGAAGTGGGCTCTCATGCAAGAGCCAGCCTCTACTACATGGTGGAGCATTGGGAGAGGCACCTGTATGGAGGTGGTCAGGAATCGGGAGACTCACGCCGGTCGTAGCGCCGTAGTTAAAATGATAATGGCAAGTCAAATCACGGGGCCCCACCTGTCCAGCAGTAACTCACGGTCAAATCACACAGACCTACATTTGCAGCAGCCTACTCCCTCGTCTTCTCGCGTCTCTGTCGAACCGACTAGGCGAAACTGCCCCGCCTACCGTGCAGGAAAAGCCCCGCCCTCGACTTTTAAATACAACTACATCCGCTTAAGAATCCAATGATATACTTTTTGTGACATAGTAACTCATATTTAGTTAGTCAAATGGATGACCTAGAACTACGTCCATGCCCTATAAACCGAGATGCCTAAAAATAAAAAACCGAGACGGAGAGGGTAGTTCAGCACGTATCTTTTTAGATCAATATAGTCGGGATTCACCAAGGAGCAAAACCAAGTGGTAGGTTGCTCCTGTTGTGTTGGCGTAGCAACTCAAGCAGGGTCAGTCCGCACACGAAATGGCGACACACTTAACAGGACCCCTTTGGCTGACATGTGGCTCATCCACCATCTTGTTCCACGTGCGATGCACCAAATTACAGTTCGGAGCAGTGGTTGGAATTGGAGGCACCCCAGTCGTAGCGCCGCAGTAGTAAAAAATGAGCGATGAGGGGTCAAATCACAAAGCCCCACATTTCCCGCATTAAGCTGGACAGACGAAGCAACCATCATTTCACTCTAGGGTGCAAGAGCATAAAGAAAAGAGAAAACAATGATGCGTGCGGCAGCTACCTAGGGCTCTAGTGTAGGGGTCTCCACTACAGATCCTTTTTTTGAAAGCGCCTCCACTACAAATCGGCTTCTCCCTCGTCCTCTTGAAGAAAACCGATGATGAGTGCGGCGGTAGGGTTTGTAGGAGTACTACGATGTGCGGGGCCACGTCGTAGTAAAGGGGTTCGAGTCGACGCCTTAAATATGTGTGGGCCGCTTGGTTTTACGGGAATGAGGCAACATTTTGGGTTCGGGGACCAGTGGAGATATAGTACATAGAAAAAATTGTGGACGTAGATTCAACCGAAAGGCAATGATGCATGGGCCCTGCATTTTGATATACCTGGGGCCGCGTGAAATTTGCAACTCTACTCAAAATTAGTAAGGTACACATGCATTGAACGCATGAGATTTTGAAACCAAATTATGAATAAATGCACACTATATCATGTAAAGCTTTGAGTCATATATGCATGATGTAGATGTTCGTTTAGTTCTTATAGTTCATCTCATTCAAAATCAATTAGTTTTATAAAAATGTTAAGATTCATGGGGTTGTGCATTGTAAAGCATAAAGTAAAAACAAATAATGGCAATTCATTTAGAAAAAAATCAATTATGATACAGAAGATTCTAGAACAAAGGAGAGGTGCTTGTGTTTTGAGGTTTGTGCATTATGCTTAAGTTCAACCATGGAGTCTTCTAAATTGTACATGTGGCAGATCTGGTGGAATGTTGATGATATCCAACGGCCAGTAGTGCTCGGATTTACCATCTCTACACTGTCGGATTAGCTTCATCCAGCGACCATCTTTCAAAGTTATTAGCACACTATATAGTTCTTGTGCCATAGTTGCATGTTTTGGAAGAAAACTACTAGTGGGTTGTACTATCTATTTAGGAATAGAAGATGTATCCATGGAAGTTGTAGGGAAATAGATGACATGGAGCATCTCAATTCTTATGAGTAGGGATTGGAAAAGAGATGTCATTTGGTTCACATCATAGGAACTTTTCTGTTGAATCTAGAGATGAATGAAATGATATATACAGGGTATTTTACATGTGCAATTTGGTACACAAAAACTCGGTAAAAGTTTGCGAGGTTCGAATTTTCAATAAAGCTATATGCACTATTTCGGAACGGAGGGAGCATACGGCAGTTGCTAACACTCGCGTGGAAGATTTGTGTGTAGGAGGAGTGGTTGTTCTGTTAAGTGACATGGAAAAACTGACACTGTCGAATGCCGATCTAACGGTTCTTACGGTGTTCGTCAGGAAAAGGCTTGTGGCGAATGTTTGTCAGATAATGATTTACGGACACATGCATTGCATTGATACGTGCCCCCCTCTCTCTCATGCACACGCACCCTCACAAGTCACGACTCTCCCGAGTCCTCTCGCAGAATCGCATGTCACACCCACCGTCTATCTGTAGGTAGACGTCATGCACATATGTGCTCTTCACACCCTACCCTCGGAACTTCTAAAAAACAAAAGACGTCACACACATTTTATTTTAGCTCACACGTCACACACTTATACTATTACTCTTGCGGCCAACGTTCTTTGGGCATAGTATATTGTACTCTCACGAAGAGAAGCGGTGCATGCACGCACTAGTTCTCTCACACCCACTCGTGGGTACATGTAGGAGCGCATTTTTTGAAGCTGGTACAACAAAATCACTCCACTATATATATAAGCAGGAGCCTTAGCGCTTGCTTTACTAGGGTTCCTCTCGTTCACTCTCTCATGCTCTCCAGATCTAAGCAAGACATAGGTGGCCACACACTCTCTCAGCTCGCGGCTGGTCACAAATCCGGCCGGACAACCTCGACCGAGGCATGGGTGTAGGTGCATCATTCACGTTGTCGTCGGCGGTGAGGGAGGAGACCAACAATTGCCCGCGCGTCCTGATCGGCGGCCGTGCCATTCTCTCCGAGAGAGCGCCGGCTCGGGAAGGCCTCCGGCCCCTTCTTCCTCCCTGCGGTATTGTGGCCAAGATGCGGCCTCCCGACGCCATGTTTGCCACATGCCGACGACCCTCAAGTATATATTCCTTCGAAACGGAACACCTACCTTGCTCTACTGCCCCAGCTCCCTTCGTGTGGATCTTTTTCTTCTTCCGTCCGCTGTTCCAAAGCCACCTAGACTTTTACTATTATTAGAGGTAAAGCTAGTTCATACAGTCGACTCTAAGAGTTGGTTCGAATAGGGAAGAAAGTGGGAAAGCTGTAGCATGAATCTAGGACTTGGTTCTAAGAGGAAACGGGGGAAAGTAGTAGATACTGGCTACCCAACCGGTCTCTTGGTTGAAAAGACGAAGAAAGCATGGTGGATGGCGAAGGGTGGGGGGAAGTGGACCTATCTCTTGGTTGAGAAAGGAAAGAAAGTGACGGGTGTTGGGGGACAACGCAAATGAGAATGAGCAGGTCTAGATTTGCTGTGCTCACATAGGAAAATGTCGCCGAGGAGATAACAAATGGGACAAATGCAGACATGCTGCCTGAGTGTTTGCCGCTCTCGGCAGCCACATCTGCCTCACCACTTTATGCCCCTACTGTCCCTACGCCCATATCGCTATCGTTAATGTAAAATCACATGAAGCATTAAGCAATGCCACCTAATGTCACTATAATTAATGGTCTAGTGTCATCGATAAATTGAAGCAATTCCACCACCATTTTATGAAGTGCTTCTGTCTTGCTTTATTTCCCATGAATTGTGTTTTTGCAGTTACACTTAAATCTCACACCGCTAACATTGCTTCATCCCAGTGGAACTACACAAATTTGATTGCACATTTACTGACCATGTGCTACTCTCATGACAGTAATACTAATGCTATTGTTCTGCATGTTAATCTAGTGGCATTGTTGATGTGATGTGATGCTACTTACTTAAGGACTCTTCATACTATCAATCTAGTGCCAATATAACACAACAGATTTTGCTGTTAATCATACGCCACTGCAAATATCTGTCACTGTTTAAATAACCGTATTTCTTATTTGCCCAAACAGGGATGTCTGTCTCCATATTGTTTCAGGATGTCTGTCTCCGTATCGTTTCTATCCGCGCAATCAAAAGCACACACCTCAGTTTTAGTACAATTGCGCAAAATGAGATGGATATCCCTCGTTGTCGTCGTCTAACCTCCAGTCTTCAAGGTATTCCTACATTGGTAGTAACTAGGGTAGAATGACCAACGCAATCTAAAAGAAGCTGATTCGTACATTTTACTTCCTGATTGCAGTGCAGGGACGAGCGAAAACAACTCCATCCTAGTCCGGAATGCACTTTCTACCAGTTCATCCATGGACCGAGGACCAGCTAGCACGGCTGCGCGGCAGTTTTTTGGACAGGTGCGCGGACAAGAGGCGTTGTGGTCTGCTTATTTCTACAAATAGCGGTGCTTAAATTTAGTGGAATGCACAAGAATTTCACCTGGACAGTACACTGCATGGTTCGGTTCAACATTCCAGCTGAGACCACAATTATAATTGGTTATTCTGGAATGAGAGAACCTAACCCTGGATGGTGGCAACAAGAAAAAACCAGAGTGAACTCCAGGAAATTTAAGCCTGCCGGGAGGCCCTTTGCTCAGAGAAGCCTTGCTTGTTTTTTCCTGATTTGTAAACCTTCTCACAACTTTGTCTTTTGCTGTGAACTATTATATGTTTGTTATGTTCTATGAATCATGGAGATGTATAAAATTTTCTTAACTTATGCTTTTCAAGTTTTTTATGAAGACGAGTTTAATGTGAGTGTTCCACATGAGCGTTGGACTAGCGTGTGAATGTTTGGAATTTACATTGTGGCCTCAGTTAACTGCATGAACCACTGTAACAAGATACATAGTTGCTTATATGTCAGACAACAGATTGTTGATTGTTAGCTGGTCGATAGCCTAGTGTTGAAGCGAGCTGAGCCAATGTGCCGTGTTTTGCACAACTGCTTACAAGTGGGGTAGCACCAATAGTGTTTACAAGTACTTATGTATACGTTGGTGCACAGTTCTCGAACGAGTGCTCTATTTCATCAAAACACACACTGCTTGTATGATAAACCGTGACAACTTATGTCTTACCATGCCATATTCATGAAAAAACTAGTGAGGACGCATCTGTGTCGGCAAAAATTACGATGGTTCTCACATGATTCACGGGCACACAAAAGTAGCAACAGTTCCCATAGACAGATTCAAACAGAGTACTAGCCCCAGAGGGGTCGATAACAGGCAAGGTTCGGATAATTAGACACAATCCAAACTACTATTAAACACTAGCTGGGGCAACTATTTCATGCCTCGATCTAATTCGGGCTGGACACAAGACGGACCTTGCCATGAACATCGTCAAGGACGTCCCGCAGCAGCTCAATCCTGTGAACCTTCATGAAGACAACCTTGTGGCCTTGCCACTGATAAACTTGTTTGTGGAGGCATGCCACGTCATCTTCTTGCATAAGCTTGACAAGAACAGTATGCCTCACAAACGAAGGAGTAGCTTTGAACTTCTTGTGCTTCAGTACACCCTGGACAACACGCCTGACAACAGTGAAGCTGGAATACAACTCTTCATTGGTATAACCACAAATGGCTTCTAGGATCCAATAGCCTAAGAACTCTGTTTTCCCAGTGCGTATATTCAGGTCATCCGCCTCATAGCGAGTGACATGTACAACCACACAATCCTTGTCTACATTCTACATCAGGGCTCTAATTGAAACAGAAACAAATTCTGAATTACTTTTCAGTATAAGAAACACAAGTTATTTAAACCACTATGTAGAGCATGGCATCGAAGCTAATAAAATTTTGCATTATTAATCACCACATACTTAGATGAAAAACCACAATCGAGATCGGCAAAGAAGAAAATCACCTTGGGCAGCTCAGCGGGGGGGGGCACATACCCGAAGGGGGAAAACTGCTCCTGCAGTGCCACGGGGGCTGTAACCTCAAATGGGGCGTTGACCATCTCAGTAGTGGCCGTGAGTGTATCTGGGATTGGCTCGGTGGCTGCATCTAGGGCTGGAATTCGAGCCGAGTCGAGCCAGCTCGGCTCGACTCGCTAGAGCTCGTTTTGTTAGCGAGCTAGCTCGACTCGACTCGTTACTATAACGAGCTTAAACCCAAGATTGGCTCGACTCGTATAACTCGTGAGCTAGCTCGTTTAGCTTGTTAAGCTCATTAAAGATATGAACATAAAACCCTCAAAATGATAAAAATGATTATGTATATATTAAGCATATATATCACTAAACAATTGTAATTTCCTTGTAACGCATGAGTCTCCTAGGCGGCCGGGCCTTGTGTTGTGCGCCTAGAACGTAGGGTGCTGAGTGGCTTATCTTTTTTGTATTGGAGTGGTTGATCTTTTGTACCGACTACCGAGCCTAACGAGTTACACGAGTACTCGTAAGATTGGCTCGTTTAACTTGGTCTATAAACGATCTTAAATTAAAGCTTGGCTCGACTCGTTATTCTTCGAGTTCGAGTCGATTCGAGCCGAGTCACGAGCTACTCGTTTAGCTCGTGAGCTTCGAGCTTTTTTTCCAGCCCTAGCTGCCTCCATCTTCTTGGAGCTCTCTGTCTCGTGGGGATCAGCCTCTCGCGTCTGCTCCAATATCGGCAGATCTTTGCCTGGTTCTCCTTGGTCCATCATGAAACTGACGAATACTAGGAGACCACTGAAAGGAAAACACAATCGCAATGACAATGAAACGAAAAAGAGAGTGAGGATCGGTTACTGCTTTACAAAAGTTCTTTTTTTCTCTGAACAAAAATATACCAACATCATGGATCCGCTTACCTTCCCTTCGTTGGGAGAGAAGAACAGTGGCAGATGCAAGTGTTGCCTTTCTTGAAGACGGTGAGGGAGAAGGGGATTCAGCGAAGAGTGAAATGATGATTGCTTTGTCCATCAAACTTACACTGCGGGGAGGTGGGGTTTTGTGATATGACGGCTCGTTACTGTCGCGCTACGAATGGGTGACTCTCTGCCTTCATACTGCCTTCTAATTTGGTGGATGGCATTTGGGCCTGCGTGCTGCATGGCCCGCATGTCGGTGAACAAAAGTATAACGGCATTCAGTAGAGGGAGACGTTTCAATGACCTAGGAGGAGCCAGAAGCGGTAGAGTGTCTCCACTGTACTAGTAGTGATTGTTTTTTGGGGTAGCTGTAGAGTGTCTCCACTATACTAGTAGTAATTGTTTCTCTGGGCCCAAGACAAAACAGCCCATCCACACTAGTAAATAGTAAAATCAATTCAAAAGCCCATATATTTACTGAATGAGAGGCGCTACCCACACCCAGCACACCGCCCCCCAAAAAACCTGGGTGCTCTTCTTCCTCCTTGCTCCCACCCACCTCACGTCAGCTCGCTCCACTCATACCCCAAAATTCCTCACCTCACTCCTACAGAAAACCCCAGCTCCCCTTCTTCCTCACTCCTACAGAAAACCCCCAGCTCCCCTTCTTCTTCATTCGCACTACTATTAGGCTCGTCATTTGTTACTCTGCTCATATCCGTGAGCGCGACACGACGCCCTCGAGGAAAATGGAGTCGGCTGACCCCAGCGCCAAGAAGATGAGGCTCCCGCCAGTAGCGACACTTGTTGTAGATCCCGCACCCGGCAGCACGGGGAGAAGTGGTGACCCCGCCCCCACCGGATCCCAGGAACTTGTAGAATCTCGGGTGGACCGCATCAGCGATCTCCCGGACACCGTCCTTGGGGAGATCATCTCGCTTCTCCCCACCAGGGATTGCTGCCACACCCAAGTCCTCTCAATTTGGTGGCGCCCTCTATGGCACGCCGTGCCCCTTAATATTGACTAACGTCAACTATCTCTCTTCAATGATTTTGAAATCCCCAGAGCCATCATCTCCTCCCACCAGGGCTCCGTTCAAAGCCTCTGCATCCCATCATGCTACCTAAGCAAGCATACCATGCCCTGCACAGCTGCTTGAGTTCTACTGTTCCCCTGGAAATCACATACCACATACCGAATGCCATGAACTTGTGCCCTCAGCACCGATGTCCATCTCGCGGTTTTCCTCCTCTCTCCACACCGCCACCTTTGCGCTGTGCTACCTACCAGACAATCTGGTACTAAACCTTCGACTCCCATTTCTCAAGAAACTTTCACTTGTGCAGGTTCGTATATCAGAGGCCTCATTGCACAGCATCATCCACTCCAGTTGCCCTGCCCTGGAGTGCTTGGTGCTTGTTTTCATAGTTAGAATCGGTCGTCTCCAAATAAAGCGCCTAACCTTGTAAGAATTGGAATTTCTTTTGACGGAAGGCAGCTCATCATCCAAGATGCCCCTTCACTTCAAAGGTTGATCCTTGATTCTAGTTATTCACCGTTGCAAATAACCATCCTCTCTGCGCCTAAACTGGAGACCTTGGGTGTAATACATGATCTCTGTGCTCATTTCAATATAGTGTTTGGCTCCACAGTTCTTCAGGTACTTTATATTATCATCTACACTTGTAACCATAAGTTGCATTTTAAATTTCTGCACATAAGTTATATATCATCTTGGAGTACACATTTTGTACTAATATTATGTTCTATGCTCAATGAAGAGTTTCTCCATGGATGGCCTATCAATGGTGTTGGATTCTGTCAAGATCTTATATATCCAAATGAATAGTTTTGATCTGAACAAGATTATTGGCTTGCTAATGCTTTCCATGTCTGGTGAAGTTGTATATAAAGGTGATAATTTCACGCACATTGGAAGCCCGCATATAGTGTACTAGAATTAACCGTTCAGCTGTTGCTCTTTCGACACTCATTTTTTAGACCTTAACTGTTTTCAATCTCCATGTCTATTTAGGTAATAGGACGGGGTAAGAAAGTTATAAGCAATCGGTGGATTCGTAAGCATCGGGATTTTCTCCCTTCTCATGAGATTCGATTGAAGACAATAACGCTAGAACGATATGTAGCCAACCGTGCAAACACTAGATTTATCACATTCTTCCTGCTGAATGCGTGGTTACTATTGTCCATCAGGCTTATGTTTATCAGCAGCATGGTTTTGACGGATGGGTATGTTGAAGAGCAAAAAAAGGAGTTTCGGGTGGGCAAAAGAGCTTCTGAACATGTCGGGCTTCTATTTACAACATATTGTGGTCATAATCCAGTAAATTTTACGACCCAAGATGTTCATTGTATGGACCTGACCGATCCATTTGACAGTGACTGCCGAAAACAGTGCTGGAGTTAGATGTTGTTGCCCTTTTCAACCTGGGTTTTTTGTAAACCTGTTGAACAATTAACCCTCGTGACTGTCATATTTTATTTGAAACAAGGCAAATGGCTTGCTGTTCGTTTAATTTAGAGTGAAATATTATAACAAATCCCAACCAAGGAAAATAACATCACTCTCGCCGGCTGCTTGAGCTCACTATGCATTATAGAAGCCAAGTGATTAGGCGATTAGCCCCCACCAGCACCCACAAACTTATTTCGAACTAGCACATCAAATGGCTGTAAATTTTCATAGGAAAGGTTGCATGACCATGACAGATTTGGATTCTGATATTTGGGACCCGCAAGGAAATAGCCTATCCAAGGTGGTGTCCACTTACTAGCCAGTCAACAAACGATTCTGCCTACCAGCCGTTGGATTGACATCCAACATCTGTTGTGTATCTTCTATCTCTTGTCTTCTTCTTCCTCCAGCCGCCCAAACCAAACCACCCCGTCGGCTCCGCCTGCTCCCGCCTCCCATGGCTGGCTGCGCCTCCACCGCCCTACCGTATGTACCCTCCAACGTTGGCCAGTCCCTCCCTCTATTCCCCACACATCCTGTTATTCTCCGGCAATGTCAGCCCCAACACGCACCCGTGCTCAAACCAGTCAACCCTCATACTCCCCTCCGCCTGCGACTGGACTGGTGCATCTTCCATGGCTCATGTCCGTTCCGTCTGAGGCCTCGCCGTCGTCCTCCTCCTTGCGGCCTTGGTTTGCTCACCGTGCGCGGTGTGCCGCCCTCTTGCGTTGTCAACGTCGTCAACAACCGAGAGGAACAAGGAGATGACTGTACGTGGAGAGGATGACAGTAGGGACCCACCAGCGTCATGGCAGTACGCAAGTAAGTGCCTCTATATTACAAGCCCAAAAATATGGTTCCTCCTAATGGTTCGACATCTGGGGCTCACGCCATTGTCAACATAGTCAATAGACGAGAGAATTACACTACGAGCGGCTGACACCAGGGACCCAGCAGGTCGCGCAGTTTTTTTTAGGAACAAGCAGTTATTATTTATACTAGTTTTAGTGACGGATCAGGGTAACAACGGGGCTGTGCGGGGGCTATGGCTCGTCTAGCTAGGGTTTTATTTATGTTTACCACATCATGAGCCTAGTTGTGTTTTTTTCTTGCTGAAAATGGCTAGCCCAGTTCTATTTTTTTTTAAGAAATACCCAAACAAGGCCTACTTGCTTTATCGGCCCTGCTGGGCTGCAAATCTTTCAAGACGAGGAGAGTTTCATTCGGTTTGCCCAGAAATGGGTTGTACATTTTTAAAACACATCAAACCAGGAATTAGTTCCAATTTTTTTTCATTACAAGATTTTAAATTCCATTGATTTTTATGCGTGGACAATTATTTGGATTTTATATTTATATAAATTATTTTTCAAAATAGTTTGAATGTGAATCGATATTTCTGGATTAAAAAAATTTAACCGCACCGAAATATGCAAAATTTCATATACTTTTTAACTATGGCCACAATATGGGAGGTGATGCTAACAAAAAGAAGATGGGCTCCAAAAAAATTCTTAAGAATTAGCAAATGAGATGTACATTATTAGAAATAATGGCAGATGGGTTGTATGTTGTTTTCCACAGATTTGAGGCTGACTTGTGCGCCTACTACAGGTTGACGCGTATGATTTCATAAAAAAGGTTGACACACACGCAACACCCTGTCAACTTAGTCAACACACGAGAGCAGTGACTGTTGGATGTCCATCCAACGGCGGTCGTGCTTCTTCAATCTCTGCTCTTCATGCTCCAGCCACTCAAACAAGCATCGGCGGGACTGCCTGCTCCCTCCTCCCGCGGCCGGCTATGCTGCCGCGCAGGCCTCATGGACCCACCGTACTCCCATCGCTGGCCTACCCATCCCTCTACTCACCCACATCTGCTGTTATTCTCCGGGGATGGTAGACGAACCAGTAAACCCTCGTACTCCTCCGCGTGGGAAACAACTGCCGAGTATTCCCTGGCTCCGTGTCGTTCCCTTCCTAGGCCTCGCCGTCGTCCACCGCCCTGGTGCTCTCGGTGCGGCCTGGTCAACATGGTCAATGAACGACATCCATCGGAAGTGGACTGTACGTGGAGAGGCTGACAGTTG
Organism: Triticum aestivum; assembly: GCF_018294505.1. Lineage (NCBI taxonomy): Eukaryota > Viridiplantae > Streptophyta > Magnoliopsida > Poales > Poaceae > Triticum > Triticum aestivum. Next base: position 606,574,251 of record NC_057801.1, on the reverse strand, counting down.
GGTCCACGGCCGCATGCAAGGAAATGCCTCCTTATTACGCGCAAAATAATGATTCCTCCACCTGACAACTAGGACCCACAGGAAGGGCCTCTGTATTTCGTGAAAAAAACGTTCCCCATGCTGACAGGTCGGACCCACCAGCTATATCTTCGCACGCAAGGAAGTGCCTCCTTATTATGCCCAAAAAATTGAATACCTCCCTGCTAGCTGGGACCCGCCATATTGTTGGGCTGACTTGTGGGCCTACTAAGTTGATGGGGATGGAGGGCTTTGTCAACTTAGTCAATACTCCAGTGACCGTATGATGTCCATCCAACGACCATAGTGCTTCTTCAACCTTTGGTCTTCTTGCTCCAGCCGCCCAAAGCAGCGCCGGTCGTGCCGCCTGCTCCTGCCTCCTGTGGCCGGCTGTGCTACTGCGGAGGCCTCACCGCCCCCATACTACTCCCACCACTGGCCAGGCCATCCCTCCACTCACCTACACCCCCTGTTATTCTGCGGCGACGGCAGCCTCACACTGCAGCCGAACCAGTGAACCCTCATACTCCTCTCCGTGTGGGCATCCACAGCTGCGTCTTCCCTGGCTCTGCATCGTCCCCTTCCTAAGCCTCACCATCGTCCACCACCTTGGTGTCTCATGGCACGGCGTGGTCAATGTGGTCAACGACCGACTTCCATCGGAAGAGTACTATACGTGGAGAGGCTGACAGCTGGGTCCATGGCCGCAGCTGGGTCCACGGCCATAGCCCAGTTTTTTTGTGATTTGCCAAGTAAGTCGCTTTGTCAGGCCTGTTGGGCTGCAAATCTTTCAAGAAGAGGAGAGCTTCATTTGGCTAGCCGAGAAAATGGCCTATCAGTAATGAGAAATGGGCTGTACATTTTTAAAACACATCAAACCGGCAATTAGTTTCAAATTTCTTTTTTCCATTTCAAGATTTTAAATTGCATTTATTTTTATGCGTGGACAATTTGTTGGATTTTATATCGATATACATTTATTTTTAAAATCATTTTGAATGTGACTCAAAATTTCGGGATTAAAAACTGTTCGGACCGCACCGAAATATGCAAAATTTCATATAATTTTTTAACCGTGGCCACAATATGGGCTGTAATGCTAACAAAAAGAATATGGGCTCCAAAAAAACCTTAAGAATTAGCAAATGGGCTGTAAATTATTAGAAATAATGGTAGATGGGTTGTATGCTGTTTTCCACAGATTTGAGGCTTTCCTAAAAAAAAGGTTGACGCACAAGCAGTGACTGTTGGATTTCCATCCAACGACCGTCGTGCTTCTTCAATCTCGGCTCTTCCTGCTCCAGCCGCTCAAACAAGCACCGGCGGGACTGCCTGCTCCCTCCTCCCCGCGACCACTTCAATTATCCAGATCAAGAACTAAAAATATCAAGAACAAAAGTTGTGGAAAATCACAAGAAACATATACACTGATGCATGAAGGAAAATCAGAAGGGAAAAAATAAAGCGCATGGATATTACTCTAACAATGCACATGAAGAAAAACAAATCTAAGTCAGTCATATACATACCTTTGACCAGCAGTACAAAAACCTAACCTGGGGAAGTAACTAGAAGATAAAGCACCTCCCGTCCATGAACAAAGATATACTGCAAAGTTCCGTGTAGCTGCAGGTAACGCCAGCCGGATGCCGTCAAGTTTAGGCCTCGCTACTACTTGGCAGCCAAGATGAGACCTGAAAAATGTTGTTTAACAAATTATTCTTCATCATAAAATTTAACAATTTCCTTTTAGGAACTAATATACAAAGCTACAATGGCGTTTGACACCCATAGCCTACCTGTATGGCCATGTGGGATAACATAATTGGCTATTTTATCAATTATTTCTCCTTGATTTCCGTTCATCACTAATAGCATAATATATATGTCCTGAACCTCCTGGTTGACTCTGCAGCACCACTTATAGTTCCTAAAGGTTGCATATATAGTTACGCAAAGGCAGTACTTGCTGGATGGATGCGGAGCACTTGTACACTCTACCCACTATTAATTCTATGCAATATACCAGGTTCCTCTTCTACACACACAAAGCTTATCCTACCAAATCAAGAATAAATCATACAATGGCTGATGGAGATGCACATACACATGAGAGAGGGGCACCTGGATGACCGGGAGGAAGAGGAGGCCGACAGGGAGGAGCCACTGGAGAGGATGCAGCATCAACAATGGAGACGAAGCTTGCATCAGGGTCATGGGGCGGAGGCGCCGGATGGCATCGACTCGTTTTCCTTGCAGCCAGTGGTGGATCTCCTCCGTTCACCGCTACTGGATGGCCCTCCACGACTTGAGCAAGGGTTCTTCGTCGTCGTCGGACGTGCCGCGGGAGGCACCGCGTCCGTCCGCTCGTGCGTCGTCACCCCGTGGGAAGGGGAGGAAGATGGGCAGTGGCTGCGCAAGGGGAAGGAGGAAGGAGAGCGGCGACGCGAGGGAAGGAGGAAGGGAGCAGCGGCGGCGGTGCAGAGGAGAGGAGGAAGACGGGCGGCGGCAGCGCAGAGGAGAGGAGGAGGGCGGGCGACGGCGGCGCAGAGGAGAGGAGGAGGTAGGGTTACGGGAGGGAAGGACGGAGCGGGGTGCGCCCTGCGCGTGCGCGGGAGGTGGCGGCTAGGTTTGGGTTGCTGCACTTAGGCCTTGTACAATGAGAGGTGCTTAGGGGAGGTGCTTAGAGAAATAAATCAAGCTTTTCTTAAGTACCGGTGCTTATTTGTATAGGGTAGACAAGTGTCTCTCCTGTAGAAATAGGCACCGGTGCTTCAGAAAAACTTGGTTTATTTTTCTAAGCACCTCCCTAACCATCTCCCATTGTACAAGGCCTTATACGCCACAAGATGAAATGACGAAAGTATCCTTGGTGGGCCACCAAATTTAAAGGCGGTGGCATGGCGACTCCGAGCGGACGGCCAGGGTCATTGCTGGCTCGATCAGACAGTTAGAATCGGTCCACCCGAAGATCCGACGGCCAGGACGCGCTCGGGAAGACGATCGGACGGCTGCGAGGGCACATGGCCTGAGATTGCTTCATTTTGGTTCAGACTCTAACAACAGGATTTCTTATGTCAATATGAACTTTTATTTTGAATCATTTGGATCTGAACATTCATGCCATAATAAAGAAAAATACATTGATAAATATGCTAGGTAGCATTCCACATCAAAAAATCTGTTTTTGGAACAAATGCAAACCTGGAGACTTGGAGTGGAAGTCAAGAAACAAGGGAGGCGGCCATGAGGGTGCCCGGGGTGCCCCCCACCCTCGTGGGCCCCTCGAGCATCCACCGACCTACATCTTCCTCCTATATATACCCACGTACCCCGAAAACATCAGAACAGACCACGAAAACCTAATTCCACCGCCGCAACCTTCTGTATCCGCGAGATCCCATCTTGGAGCCTTCGTCGACGCTCCGCTGGAGGGGGAATCGACCATGGAGGTCCTCTACATCATCTCCAAGGCCTCTCCGATGAGTTGTGAGTAGTTTACCACAAACCTTCGGGTCCATAGTTATTAGCTAGATGGCTTCTTCTCTCTCTTTGATTCTCAATACAAAGTTCTCCTCGATCTTTTTGGAGGTCTATTCGATGTAACTCTTTTTGCGGTGTGTTTGTCGAGATCCGATGAATTGTAAGTTTATGATCAAGTTTATCTATGAGAAATATTTGAATCTCCTCTGAATTCTTTTATGTGTGATTAAGTTATCTTTGCAAGTCTCTTCGAATTATCAGTTTGGTTTGGCCTACTAGATTGATCTTTCTTGCAATGGGAGAAGTGCTTAGCTTTGGGTTCAATCTTGTGGTGTCCTTTTCCAGTGACAGTAGGGGCAACAAGACACATATTGTGTTGTTGTCATCGAGGATAAAAAGATGGGTTTTATATCATATTGCATGAGTTTATCCCTCTACATCTTGTCATCTTTCTTAATGCGTTACTCTGTTCTTTATGAACTTAATACTCTAGATGCATGCTGGGTGGCGGTCGATGTGTGGAGTAATAGTAGTAGATGTAGGCAAGAGTCGGTCTACTTGTCACGGACGTGATGCCTATATACATGATCATGCCTAGATAATCTCATAATTATTTGCTTTTCTATCAATTGTTCGACAGTAATTTGTTCACCCACCGTAATACTTATGCTATCTTGAGAGAAGCCACTAGTGAAACCTATGGCCCCCGGGTCTATATCTTATCATATAAGCTTTCAATCTACTTTTATTTACATCTTTACTTTTTCAATCTATATCATAAAAATACCAAAAATATATTTATCTTATCATATTATCTCTATCATATCTCACTTTCGCAAGTGGCCGTGAAGGGATTTACAACCCCTTTATTGCGTTGGTTGCGAGTTCTTGTTTGTTTGTGTAGGTGCGTGGGACTTTTGAGGAGCCTCCTATTGGATTGATACCTTGGTTCTCAAAAACTGAGGGAAATACTTACACTACTATTGTTGCATCACCCTTTCCTCTTCAAGGAAAACCAACGCAAGCTCACGACGTAGCAAGGGGCCGGGAAGCCGTATAGTGTGGTGGTTTTTAAGAGCTCAACAACAAATGACAAAGGAAATTTGGCTTCCCTTACAATTTTGCTCGTTCATTATCGCACACGGTTCATCTCCGTCGCTTCTGGAAACAGTGTGCGTTGTGGCTATTGTGTGTTGCGTTATGATTGGCCGGAACCCAGCCATGCGGATCGCGCGTGTGCACCATAGGATGCGCCATGATCGAACGGCAATCCACGTCGCTCACATCACATCCGTGCAGCTGTAGCTGGATTGGATTTATATGCGCCAAATGCCTAGAAAATGCACATAATCCCCTAAATATGGTAAATGAGCCCGGAAAAAATGCCAAATTTGAACACGGTGATTTGTAGGGTGTATGTTCGTCGTAGAAAAAAAACTCCATGGCAAAGAACGAGCAAAATTTGGATTCCCCTTCAATCTTGGTGATTTCCCTCTCGAAAGCATGGACTTCTCCGGTGATGGTTTGATTTATGAAGGGCGTGCATGACGACATAAGTCAAACCTTCTCAAATTTTTACCAGGGCATGTTGAATTCATACCATGGCACCATGCCAGGCGTCATGTTTTTCAAGCATTTATTTCATTTTTTCTATAGTTGAAAACCCAATAAACAAACGTTTGTGGTTGACTATTGCCACACATTTCATCGAAATATCTGTCCATTCCTTGTAAAAGGCATGACAATTTACTAAATGGCATGAGCATCATTTTCTAGGCCGTTCTTGTGTACCCTTTCATGCACCAATTGTTTGAACTTGAATTATGTGCATTAATGCCTAGAAAATGCACATAATCCCCTAAATATGGTAAATGAACCCGGAAAAGTACCAAATTTGAACGCGGTGATTTGTAGGGTGTATGTTCATCGTAGAAAAAAACTCATGGACAAGGACAAAGGAAATTTGGACCCCCCCCCTTCAATCTTGGTGATTTCCCCCTCGAAACCATGAAACTTCCTCGGTGATGGTTCGATTTATGAAAGGCGTGCATGACGACATAAAGAAAATATTCTCAAATTTTTACCAGGGCACGGTGAGGCCATACCATGGCACCACCCCAGGCGTCATGTGTTTCCAAGCATGTATTTCATTTTTGTATAGTTGTTAACCCAGTAAATGACGCGTTTATGGTTGACTATTGCCACACATTTCCTTGAAATATCTGCCCATTCCTTGTAAAAGGCATGAGAATGTACTAAATAGCACGAGCATGGTTTTCCAAACCGTTTTGTGCACCTTTTCATGCACCGATTGTTCGAATTTGAATTATGTGCATTAACGCCTATAAAATGCAAATAATCCCCTAAATATGGTAAATGAGCCCGAAAAATGTCAAATTTGAACATGTTGCATCTGAGGCAATATGTTGATTGTTGGAAAAAATCGAATGACAATCTAGGACGGAAATTTGGACTCCCCTTCAATCTTGGTGATTTCCCTCTCGAAAGCATGGAACTTCCTCGGTGATGGTTCGATTTATGAAGGGTGTGCATGACGACATTAACCAAACCTTCTCAGCTTTTAACCAGGGCATGGTGAGGCCATACCATGATGGCACCATGCTAAGCATCATGTTTTTCAAGCACGTATTTCATTTTTCTATAGTTGCTAACCCAGTAAATGACACGTTTGTGGTTGACTATTGCCACGCATTCCCTTGAAATCTCTGCCCATTCCCTGTAAAAGGCTTGAGAATTTACTAAATACCACAAGTATGGTTTTTCCAGACCGTTCGTGTGCACCTTTTCATGCACCGATTGTTTGAATTTGAATTATGTGGATTAATACCTAGAAAATGCACATAATCCCCTAATATGGTAAATGAGCCCGAAAAAATGCCAAATTTGAGCACGTTGCATTCGAGGGGGTATGTTGATTGTAGAAAAAACTGAATGACAAGCTAGGAAGAAAATTTGGATTCCCGGGCCCTTCAATCTTGCTGATTCCCCTCAAAACCATGAAATTTCCTCGGTGATGGTTCGATTTATGAATGGCGTGCATGACGACATAAGGCAAACATTCTAAATTTTTTACCAGGGCATGGTGAGGCCATACCATGGCACCACGCCAGGGGTCATGTTTTCCAAGCATGTATTTCATTTTTGTATAGTACCCAATAAACACATTTCCTTGAAATATCTTCCCATTCCTTGTAAAAGGCATGATAATTTACTAAATAGCACGATCATGGTTTTCCAGACCGTTCTCGTGAACCTTTTCAAGCATCGATTGTTTGAATTTGAATTATGTGCATTAATGCCTAGAAAATGCACATAATCCCCTAAATATTGTAAATGAACCCAAAAACATGCCAAATTTGAACACAGTGATTAGCAGGGTTTATGTTCATCGTAGAAAAAAATCATGGACAAAGGACAAAGGAAATTTGGATTCCCATTCAATCTTGGTGATTTACTATCGCACACGATTCATCTCGGTCGCCTGTGCGAACCGTGCGTGTTCACTCACACATGCAAAAGGAAAAAGAAAATCCTCGCCCCCTTCGTCCCCACCCACTCGCCTCAGACTCCTCCGCAACTTTGCACCTCATCAACTTCCATCGCGGCGGCCACCCTAAGCTCGACGGCATTGTTGTCGGCGGGCGGAGGTCGCGCTCCAAACGGCACGAGATTTTGCCCCTAGCACTTTCCGTCGCCTATCTGCAACGACATTCTAGACTCTGGTTGACTAGGGTTTTCTGCGGGATTTGGTTGGGGATTTTTCTCATGGAGAAGGTAATGAACTTACGAAATATTCACTCATCTCTTATCGCAGTCCGTCCGTCGCTATTAATCAACCAGCGGAAATCATCGTCGAATCGTTTTTGTTCTAGCTGATTCGTGGGTGTTCATTCATGTGTCCATAGTCAAGCACAAATCGGGTAAGTGTGGTCGCGGCCAGTCGGAAACAAAGTTCTATCTCACCATTCCGGATGGCTTCAGGGAGCGCTCGGTATGTTCAATCTCAACCTACCACGGTCAGCATGGCCTAAATTTGTGAACATATGCTGTCTGTTGCTACATTATCTATATATTTGCATCAAATACTTGTTATATTATCTATTTTTAATTATATATTTTTGTACTTTGCTTTCATTTATATATTGATCTGTTCTATCAGTTACTCTCACATTTGCATCTTGCTCTGTTATTTCAATATATCTAATTTATGATCTTAATTTTCATTTCAAGCAGTACATCCCTTGCTTTGCAAGAACAGGAGTAGAAGGAAATCTTGGGCTTTACTTTGTTGATGACTCCCAGGATATCATATTGACAATGCAGCATGGACATACAATGATGGTTAGCATAAAACTTGATAAAGATGGTCACTCCTATTTTAATGCGGACCTTTGGAGAAAAATGTCTAAGTGTTATGAACTGAAAGTTGGCAATAAAATTCTAGTGCGTTCACCACAGCTTGGTCTAATTAACATGGTTGTTTACTTCCCCAACATCATCAGTCGATCAAAGTTTGATCGAGGTTAGTGTCCTTTCAACATTCTCCGTGCTGTCATATTACTTAGCAAAATCGGGGTATTTGTTCTGACTAATTGATCACTATTTAAGCAACCAATTGTGATTTCATTTTCTAAATCTGTTCCTAGGCAGTAACAAATTCTATTTACCAAATTATGCGCACTATATATTCTTCTACCATGTTCGGAATAAATAATACCTTTCCACCTTTTAAGCAGGATATGTTGGATGCATAGTGAACGATCTGTATGTTACTAAGCGTACCAAATTTCACTGAAAGGACTTGAAGCATGTCATAAACTTTGTTGATAATCTGACACAGATAGCACAACGTATGAACACTGGATTTTGGATGGGATTAATTATACCTATGGTGCACACATTGAATAAGACCAATTATGTGCACAAAATGCTGGTAAAAAGTCTTATTTTAATATTGATGTCCATAAACTATGTATATCTTCAACGATATGTTACAATTGGTTTTTATTCTACATTTCAACAAAAATTGCTCGATGTAGCAGTTCCTGGTTCGATTTCCCGGTGTGGTTGAATTACAGTTGTGCCTGCTAATAAGGCTAAAGTGATTGCAAGGTACTGCATTTCCCGCAGAAATGGAACCATTCAAATTAACAAGTTCTCGCTTGTCGTGGCAATGCATCCATATTGGAAAATTGGAGACATTGTTCTACTCATGCTCTACCAAGGCACATGAGGGCTCTTCCTTTTTATTGACGAGATGTCGAGTCACGGTGATCAAGCTGCTTCCAGCGGATAGTTGTGGCTGTTGGCCCTCAACCTCTTAAAATGTGCTAGTTGTTACTATGTTAAGTATGTAGATATGGACCATATGCTTGTTGGCCGTTAGCCTCTTAAGATGTGATAATTGTTACTATGTTAAATATCTAGATATGGACCATATGGTTGTCAAAACCATGTTACGAAGATCCTCCTTTTGTCAAATAGTGTAACCACTATATATATGTTACTCAAATGTTGTTAGTCAAGTTCTTAAATTTTCATGGAAAGTATTAGTATTGTACAAGGTTCTTTGAGTTTAAGCGTGTGTCCGATGGCTAGAAGGCATTTGCATATTAACTGTCCATATTGCAAATTCACACACATGTTAACATAAGGAAACATATGTGTAACCTACTAATCATCGCACACGAGTACTCGCAGACACATCGTGTGCGATACTCCTAGCCACCACAAGCAACTAGTTTGCATTTTTCAAGTTTTTTTGTACACACAGAATCGCACACGAACTTACTGTATTAACCGTCTGTGTTGTAATTTCTCATTGCAAACAGTTCATCCAAGTCGGCTGTTTGCCACATATCACACACATCTTGTTTACAAGACTCATTTGTGTTATTTTGGCTCATCGCAAACAGTTCATCCATGTGAACTTTATGCCGCATATCACACACATCTTGTTAAGTTGAACTATTTATGTTGTGTTTCTTAATCGAAAACAGTACGCCCGAGTGAACCGTATGACATATATCACACACACCTTGATCTGGCTAACCATTTCTGTTGCACTCCCTCATAGCAAACAGTTCATCGGAGCGAACTGTATGTCGTATATTGCACACACATTGATATGGCTGCCCGTTTCTGTTGTTCTGCCTCATCGCAAACAGTTCGAATGGACTAACAATGTGCCTTGCATCGCACACGTAACTAAAATCTGAACCATGTTTGATGGCTTCGCCATTGCAAATGTTTTGCACCTTTTTGACGGTTCTTTTACACCACTGTCTATGATTAATGCATCGCACACAGTTTCGTCAAAGGGTCTCTGATCGTAGTGTCGCGTTAGCAGCATCCTGCAGTAGTGTACCATCACGGTGCATGGAGATAGGAAATAGCTCTGGAATGTGAGGAAGGTGATGTTGCTTATGCTGAAGCTGTTTGTGCAACGGAGGAGCTGGAGTTTTATAAGGAAAATGTTGACCCGACAAATATGACCTCTTTGAAGAAGCCAACAACAGAGCATGACCCAGTGTTGAAATTTAAGTCGGCAGATGACACCAAACAGGTTGACTTTGTCCCCGGTGATTCATCCAAACAGTTCACTATTGGTGCTAATATGGACCCAAAATAGGGAAGCGTGTTCATCAAGTTCATCCGTGAGAACCGGGACATCTTTGCATGGAAACCTTCAAACATGCCAGGTGTACCGAGGGAACTCGCCGAGCACACTCTAAATATTGATCCCAAGTTTAAACCGGTCAAGCAATTCATTCGTTGTTTTAATGAAGAGAGACGCAGGGCCATTGGAGAAGAAGTGGCCCAGCTCTGCTCAGCTGGGTTCATCATTGAAGTTTTCCACCCTGAGTGGTTGGCTAACCCGGTGCTGGTACTTAAGAAAAATGGCACTTGGTGCATGTCTGTGGATTACACAGACCTTAATAAGGCTTGCCCGCTGATCCCTTTGCCCTCCCCTATATTGATCAGATCGTAGATGCTACGGCGGGTTGTGAGCGCTTGTGTTTTCTGGATGCTTACTCTAGATACCATTAGATCAAGATGGCAGTCAAAGACCAAGAGAAGATGAGTTTCATCACACCTTTTGGAAATTTCTGGTATGTGTCTATGCCTTTTGGGCTTAAGAGTGCCCAGGCGACTTATCAGCGTTGTGTGCAGAACTGTTTTCACAGTCAGATTGGGCGCAATGTTCATGCCTATGTGGATGATATTGTTGTGAAGGCCAGAAAGAAGGAGACTCTATTGGAGGATCTGAAAGAAACCTTTGATAATATCCGGGTCTACTAGATGATGCTTAACCCGGCCAAATGTGTTTTTGGTGTGTCTGCAGGCAAGCTTTTGGATTTCTTGGTTTATGAGAGAGGCATCGAAGCTAACCCAGAGAAAATCAAGGCTATTACCTCACTGGCTAAGCCGACCTGTGTCAATGATGTTCAGCGTTTGGCAGGTCGTATTGCCGCTTTGAGCCGGTTCATAAGCTGCCTCGGTGAAAATGCTATTCCTCTGTACCAGATGATGAAGAAAATAGATAATTTTGTTTGGAGTGACACTTCTAATGAGGCGTTCGAGGCACTTGAAGCAGCTGGCTAAGCCGCCGGTTCTTGCAACTCCTATTGAGAAGGAACCTTTACTCTTATATGTGGCAACAAATAGCAGAGCTGTCAGTGTAGCAATTGTGGTGGAAAGGAAAGAGCCGGGTAAGGAGTATCCGGTTCAACGGCCGGCTTATTATGTCAGTGAGGTCTTGATTGAGTCAAAACAGAGATACCCCCATTGGCAGAAGCTAGTATATGGGGTGTTCATGGCCAGTCGCAAGTTGAAGCAGTACTTTCTAGGTCATCCTATTACGGTGGTTAGCTCTACTTCCTTAGGTGACATTATTCAAAACAGAGAAGCCACAGGTCGTGTGGCCAAGTGGGCTATCAAGCTTGGACCCCATGGTCTAAAGTATATGCAAAGGACAACCATCAAGTCTCAAGCTCTGGTGGATTTCATCAATGACTGGACAGAATTGCAGATGGCTGAGGACAAGCCAGACAATACTTATTGGACAATTCACTTCGACGGGTCTAGGCAGCTTGAGGGCTCAGGAGCTGTAGTTATTTTGGCTTCCCCTCGAGGTGAAGAGTTGTGTTATGTTATCAGGTTAATGTTTCCTTGTACTAATAATGCAGCTGAGTATGAGGCCCTGCTCCATGGTTTGTGAGTGGCTAAGGAGATGAATTTAAGCCGGGTCAGGTGCTTTGGTGACTCAGATTTGGTGGCTCAGCAAGTTTCAGGCACCTGGGATTCTAAAGACCCGCTCATGGCGGCTTATCGTCGGGCGGCTGATACCATTGCTAGTCACTTCAAGGGTTATCAAGTGGAGCATATTTATCGCAGGAAAAAATGAAGTAGCCAATGCTTTAAGCCGTCTGGGATCTCAGTGTAAACTGGTGCCACCCAATGTTTTTCTTGACATATTACATAACCCTCCAGTTAAATTACCAACAGAAGAGGATCTTGCAATCCCTGTCCCGGAGGCACATTTGGTGGCGGCTCTTCATGTTATTCCTGATTGGACGGTTTCTTATTTGGCTTATATGACCCAAGGAGAATTGCCTGAGGATGAGGCGTTGGCCAGGCAGATAACCCGGAGGTCTAAGTCAATGGCGAGTTACACCGATGCAGCGTCACAGGTGTGTTCCAGCATTGTGTTTCCCCTGAAGAAGGCCATGAGATTCTGAGAGAGATTGATGAAGGAGACTGTGGCCATCATGCCGGGTCTAAGTCTCTCATCACTAAAGCTTTTCGTCATGGGTTCTATTGGCTGACAGCTCATGCTGATGCAGAAGACCTGGTTAGCAAGTGTGATGGTTGTCAGAAATTTTCTAGACGAGCTCATGTGTTGGCTCAAGAATTGAGAATGATTCCAATCACTTGGTCGTTTGCGGTCTGCGGGCTTGACATGGTTGGACCTTTTAAAAGGTCTAAGGATAAGAAGACCCACCTCTTGGTGGCGGTTGATAAGTTTACAAAGTGGGTTGAGGCAGAGCCGGTAAGCAAATGTGATGCGGCAATAGCGGTTCAATTCATTAAGAAGGTGATCTTCTACTTCGGCTACCTGCATAGTATTATCATTGATAATGGCACTAATCTATCCAAAGGTTCTACGAAAGAGTTCTGTCAACGAGAGCATATTCGTCTTGGGATTTCCTCTGTCGCTCATCCCCAGTCCAATGGTCAAGCTGAACGAGCCAACCAAGAAATCTTGAGACGAATCAAACCCCGGCTTATGGTCCCTTTGCAGAGGACGCCGGGTTGTTGGGTTGAGGAGTTACCCTCCGTGTTGTGGAGTATAAACACCACCCCCAACAGATCGACGAGTTACACACCTTTCTTCATGGTTTACGGGTCGAGGCGGTTCTTCCAAGTGATATCCATCATGACTCACCCCCGTGTGGCGGCTTATGTTGAAGCTGATAATGAAAAAGCACGACAGGATGCTCTTGACTTGTTGGATGAGAAGCGTGACTTGGCGGCGGCTCGTTCAGCGATATACCAGCAAGATCTACGCTTATATCGTAGCTGCCGGGTTAAAACTCGCACCTTTCAAGAATGCGACTTAGTGCTCTGGCTCATCCAGGATCAAACAGATATGCACAAATTATCCCCACCTTGGGAAGGGCCCTTTGTGGTCAGCAAGAATCTGAACAATGGATCATGCTACCTCATTGATATTCAAAAAACAAGGACTCACGTACATCGGAGGAGGAGACCCACCGGCCGTGGAACATTGCTCATCTGCGGCCATATTACACTTGAGCCACCGGCTCTTTCTTGTACATACTTTCATCAATGTGTATATTTTGATAAGTATAATAAAGCTGGCATCCCTGAAAGTTCGAGGCCTCTGTCGTTTCATTTCAAAATATGAGTCTTTATTATTTGTTCACAAAAGGACATTTGGGGGCTTCCTATTCAATGAACATAGCTCGCTCACCCATCTTGATCCGGCCTCTGGCCACCTTATTGGACATTTGGGGGCTTCCTGTTCAATGAACATAGCTCGCTCACCCATCTTGATCCGGCCTCCGGCCACCTCATTGGTCGCATGTGGGCTTTCTGCTCACCGAGCATAGCTATTCACACCCATGTGATCCAGTTTCCAAGCCGAACATTGAGTCAAACCTGCCTATTTGCTTGATGCTACTCCGCTAGGTGACCCACAGAATTCTTGACAGTTACTCTTTCAATAAGACCTTGAACTTGTCAAGGTTCAAACGACGGCATTTGTCACATGAGAACCAGCTCACAGGGAGCTAGGATAAACTCACCTATTATCACAGCTTCTCCACTATGTGGCCCGTTTGTACACTTACCAGTTACTCTTTTAGATAAGACCCTGAACTGGTTAAGGTTAAAACAACGGATTTATGTCACATGAGAGCCGGCTTATGGGATAAAACTGAATTTTTTCAAAAAACAGAATCGAGCTACTCTTCTGGACCTACCGAGCTTCTGGCTCACATATTTATTTATTCACAATATCATTATGCTCTTGGTCTGCAGGTATGACCTCATATTTTGAATAAGTATTTGGGTTTTTCCACCCGCCCTGGTTATAGACTCTGAGTCACCAGAATATATTATGTTGGACATTATGACCCGCCCGGGCGTAAGCCGCCAAGGTGTCTGTTGTTCACTATGTATGGAGGAAGCTTGCAAAACATATGATATTCCTTGCACGATCATCAAAAGCATATGGAAAAATCATAAGCAATTTCGAAAGCTAAAACATGCACGATGGCATGACATGTCATTATTTTCACTAGCCTATTACAAGGCTCTCTAGGCCCAAATGATTAAGTGTTTTGTAAGAAGAGGCGCTGTCATACAATCCGAGAGTTTCCCTATGGATCAGTTATCCTGGCCTTGGCGAGTTGAAGCTTCCGGGTCATCCTGTGCTGGCTCTTCCTCTTCTTCTTCCGTCGTTTGGAAGTTCGGTGATGCCCAGTTGAGGCCAGTCAGGGCTTGGAATTCAGCTTTGTCATCAATAAGTTCAGACGGATCAATTTCAGGAGCAAAAGTGTGCTTACGCGCAGGAGGGATGAGGTCCACAATATCGTAAGTCGTCGCCCTCACTTTGGAATTTTCTGATGTATAAGCCGCCTGATATCTAGTTAAGTCCGTCTCTTCGGCAAGCTGGCTTGCTAGGGGGCGCATCTCCTTCACGCACGCAGCAAAGTCCTCCTGGTCAAAGGGAGACCCGTCTTCTTTAAAGCTTGGGCAGCCAGTGCCTAGCTCTGACAGGTCTAGCTCTGCTTGCCACGCTTTTGCCTGGCTCAAAGCAGTAATTGCGCCGGCTCTCGTAGATGAACGCTTTATTTCTTCAATTCTTGTGGGCTGGACAAACAACTTGTTTAAAACATCCCTGAGAAGTGAAGGAGCTTGCTTGGTGTGCGAGATGGCGACTACTATGCGCTGAGCACCTGTATAAAGTTGCTCCACCAGCGTATAAACCCCCTTCAGCTTTACTAGCATATCTTGGCCAAGGTTGGTACTCCCAGGGCCTGTTAAACAAACCCGCAGTTAAGTCGCTAGGCGGCTTAAAGAAGTTGAGCATTGTAAATGATCAAAATATCTTGTATTACTTACCAAAGATAGTGGCAGTCATTTGCGTAATATGGCGCTTTAAGCCGGTGAGCTCTGCGGTGACCTCTTGCAAAGAAGATTCAGCATTTTCATCTCTCTGCACTAAGGCAGTCTTTTCTTCGGCCCAGGCGGTTCTCTCTGCCGCAAACCCGGTTTTTAGTTTTTCAGTTTCATCCAGGCTAAACTTGAACTTGGAGTCAGCCTTCCGGTTTTCAGACTCTTGACGTTCAAGCCGAATTTTCAAATCGGCCAACTGGGATTCAGCTTGAGCTGCGGCCTCCTATAAACAAAAGGTTAAATAATCAACAACAAAAATGTCAAGGTACAATACATATAAGTCCCAAGCCCTTTGCAAGCAAAGCACTTGGCACTTGGGGGCTAATGTGTGGAAAAGTTCTTTCAAGGTGCGCAAAGATCCAGCTCATCTTTTTTCAAAAATGACCCGCCCTGGGAAGGTTATAAGGTGAAGCTTTGTTTTATGACCTAATTTACATGATCCAACTTATCTTTGTCAAGACAGGCCGGTTCATGGGGGCTACGGCTCGAAGTTTACTACAACATACTAATTAAAGTCTTTGCCATAGTCACTACTTTCCTATGGCTAAGACTTGGGGGCTGGATAAGTATATTCATAGAGGGAGCAAATGTTCATACCTCATATTTTTGGCGCATCTTCTTGATGATGTCCACTTAAAGTTCACGGCCAGTATGAAGTTGGTTTAGATAGCCAGAGAATAACGCATTGATGTCCAAGTGTGAGTAGTTGGCTAGATCAAATTTGACCTTCTGCCTTTCAACGAGCTCTTCTTTGGCAGAATGTTTGGCCAAAACTGGAGGATTCCCTGGTTCTGTATAGCTGGTGCCAGTGACAAAGACGTCTTCAGCCTCTTCAGCAGGCTTGGCAAGGCTTGGCGGCTTAGCGCCTGATGAATCAATGTTCATGGGGTCCACGGAGGTCTCTGGAATTATTGGTGGCGGCTCGTCAGCAATGTTTTCAAGATTCTGAACCGAGGCTTCATACTCTGGTGGTTGTTTTTCCGGTTCATGAACCTTGGGGTCTTCAACCGTCTTATTTGTCTTGGCCTTCTTGCTTGGCTTGGCTATTCCACTGAAATTGAAAGATGATATAAGTATATCGGTTTGCAAATGGTTAAAACAACAAAGTCAAAGATTATTACCTAGGAGCGGTATTGAAAGCCGGCAACTGAGTCTCCGTTGAGTTGCTAGAAGAGGAATTTGAAGTTCCCTGATAGTTTGAATCAGAAGGATTAAGTGGCTGGCGAACAAGACCCGCCTTTGGATAAAAAGAGATGGAATTCCGAGGCACCTCTTTCCGGCGCTTGCGAGGGGCAGGTGTGTTGGGTAACCCAGAGGATAGCTCTCTGCCTCCACTATGCTGAGTTCTGTGCCGGTTCTCATGTTGTTGTCGCTTCAAAATAAAGTTTGGATCCAAGTAAGCTAAAGGGTGAGAAAACCTTACTTTCTGGATTACTTGTCAAATTTTCTATCTTGGCAAAGGCTCTGAGTCAGAGGAAATAATAATTACCTCTTCATCACCCGCATGGCTGGCTTCCTCATCCTCCTGAGAGTAGTCAGTGTCAATAAGATGTATAAAAAGGGAACCAAGAGAGTTAAGCTCTACCTCTGACTCATCATCATTTAAAGCAAACAACTCTGTGGTGGTTGATTTCTTCTTATTTTTCTTCGGGGCCTTGGCCTTAGCCCTGGTCTTCCTGGGAGCCTTTTCCTTTTCTTCATACTTCTTCTCCCAAAAAGCAGATTCAGCCTGCATAAGTTACAAGAAGATAAGAGATATGCAGATTATATAAACAGTGAGAAAAGGTAAATGAGTTGGAGATTTTACATCTAGTGGCGGGTTAAGTTTGCAGAAGGGATTCAACCCCACTTTGTTGCAGTTCTCCAAGCTTTCCCAAAGAAGGGTCTTGGTCATGTCATTGATCGCTTTATCAGTCGGGCGAACTTGGCAGTGCCGTTGCGGATCTTTGACATCACCGGGATACGTGCACATTAAGCCGGGCCGACGGCTCAAAGGCATGACCCTCCAAGCAACCCAGCAACAGACCAGGTCGACGCTAGTTAACCCGTTGGCCAGCAAAGCCCAAACCTTTGAAAAGGTAGGCATATATTTGGCTCGTTCATCACTGATGAGCCGGTCTGGAAGAGGGTGCTTTGGGTTGAGCCGGTGGTCATGATAACCCGACAGAGGATTTTCTTCGGCAGGAGATGTGTCTTGGCAGTAGAACCAAGTTTGATTCCAATCCTTAGGATGACTTGGAAGTGCAGCAGAAGGAAAAATAGCGTCTCTTCGCCGTTGAATTGAGACTTCGCCAACTTCTAGGTTGGGTCAGTCTGTGAACTCAGTCTAGCGGTTCAAGTAATAATACTCTCTGAAGAGTTCAATGTTGGGTTCTTCTTAAAGGTACACTTCATAGAAGACTTGGAAATTGCAGATATTTGAAATGGAATTGGGTCCGATATCTTGGGGATGGATTTGAAAAAAGTGCAGAACATCACGAAAGAATTTTGACCCGAGCGGTGAGAAGCCCCGGTTTATCTGATCAGCAAAAATGATAACCTCATTTTCATTCGGCCGAGGTCTAGCTTCATCTGGGTTTGGAACACGCCAGTGAATGATATTCTTCGCTGACAAGATGCCTTTTAACATAATCATCAAGCATTTCTTCTGTGACGATGGAGGGGACCCAGTCGCATGAGGTGGCGGTCTTAGTCATGTTTGCGGTGCAAGGCCTAAAAAGAAGATTAAAAGCATGGTTAAGCCGGCAAGGTGTAGCCGGGTTATGACAACGTTAAATTGGCAGTTTAAAAGGGAACTCAGAGCTAAGCCGGCAAGCACTTGGCGGGTTCTAGGTTATCATTTAAATCACCATGGAGGGTAATGTCTACAGATCTGGAGTGGAGCAAAGATTTTACTAAGTACAGGAAAACAGGTTCTGCAAGGTTTCGCTTCTGATTTTGGATCTACAGCGGTCCCGAAAATAGAAGTAATTCCTAAACCTAAAGCTACGGTAGTGGAAGAACGTGTGAACTCAGATTGAGTCTTAGGCAGAGAGGAGTAGTTGCGGACTTGTGGTTGAAAAACAAAGCTAAACTAGTACCGCACAATCTTTATGTTGTTTCTAGATCAAAACTACTCATTCTAGAGGATGAACATGAAGAACGATGAAGAACACCGACGAACGAGTGAGAACCCTAATGCAGATCTAGTATGGAGTGAAGCTAGAACTTACTGATGCTGATGAACAGCGAAAGGGTGCCGCGTTTCTCTAGTCTGATCAGGTTGATGCAACGGCCGACGTGGTTGTTGCTGAAGGAGGATGGCGGCGGCGGAGCTTGGTTGCAGCGACATCGCGAGGAAGAAGATGTAGAGGCAGGGGTAAAAGTGAAAACATGGCCCCCTTCCCCTATTAATAAGGAAAAAGTGGGATGGTTGGCACGAAAATCAAGGAGACAAGATGATTAGGTTAACAAGAAGACACCTCGATTATCAGGAAGGCTATTAATGATAAGTATCCATTAAAGGTTTACTCGGTTTTGTGCAAAATCAATATGCATGACGTCATGGCGGGTTACAAAGGTTTGCTGGTGTTACATCATGGCGGGTCACAGAAGTGTGAATAGAGTTTTCACACTTGGGTGCAGTTCTGTTCAGGTTAAGTTGATAAAGATTGACATGAACAAGTTCAAGTCAACCCGGGGATATAACTCCTAGGCATGACCCGCCTAGGAGGGACCGGGTTATACCATCGGCGACTCATTATGAAGAAGTTTAAGGAAGCCCAAGGCATGAGGATGGTGACTCATGAAGGCAGGCCTGGATAAGGCCCAGAACCAGGGTCCATGAACCGTCGTATGTTAACTTGTAGATTTTTTTTCAAAACTATGATATATTTTATAGCATTTTCGGAAACTATAGGACGTAATGCAAAAAAACCAAAACTAGTAGCCCGTCGGCCATCTTCTGGCCGAAGTAGTAGTTTTTGGCCATCTTTTGGCCGAAGTAGAAGTTTTCGGCCACAGTTAGGCCGAAGTAGGGTTTTCGGCCAACACTTGACCGAAGAGTGGGGCACCTGGCCGAAAAGTTAATTTTTGGTCAACTCTTGGCCGAAATAGACTTTTTGGTCAAGTCTAGGCCGAAAAGTACTACTTCGGTCTCGCGTAGGCCGAAGTTGCATGGCTCATGCTGAAATGTATTTTCTCGCCACCCGTTTCCCGCCAACCCCTTCCCGCCACTCGTTTCTCACCAACCCCTTCCCGCCATATGTTCCCGCCACCCGTGTCCCGCCAATCCCTCCCCGCCTTATTTTCCCGCCAATCCCTTCCTGCCTTATTTTCCCGCCAATCCCTTCCCGCCTTATTTCCCCGCCAACCCTTTCCCGCCATAACGCAGTTATTCTTTCCCGCCATTTTCTCCTCTATATCTATAAAACCCCCTTCAGGCGAAGGTGGATAAGCATTCCAGTGTAGTGTAGTCGAGATGTCCCATTATCCGTTCGATCGTAGTTTTCACCCTGGGATGAGCAGCACTCTTCTGAGTCTAGTTACCGATTTCAGGATGGACAATGGGATAGTTCCATGGGACGAACTCACCGGTAGTGACACCATAATGAATGAGTTGGCTCACCAATTACGTAGGTCTGGGTGGCCTGAAAGGACCTATGAGGAGGTACGTCAAGAACTTCTTAGGTTGCATGAAAGGTGGAAGAAGGTAGTGGAGCCGAAGAGTGAAACTTTCAGAAGGACTGCAGCAAAGAATACATTTTTATGGACTGAGGAGAGCGAGGACGATGAAGATATCTTCATGTCGTCGCTTCCGGGTTCTGCATCGTCGAAGGGCAAGAGTTATGCATCGTCCAAAGGCAAGACTTCTGCATCCTCGAAGGGCAAGAGTTCTGCATCTAGCAAGGGCAAAAGTTCTGCATCGACGGAGGGCAAGAGGACCGCATCGTCGAAGGGCAAGAGGGCTGCATCAACGGAGGATGACGATTATGACTTCATGTAGTATGTAAGATGTATTCCAGTTGTACCGTTTCATTCAGATGTATTTGCATTATTAGTTTGTATTGTATTGTGTTCTATCTGAATTTCATTTTGTAGTATGTAAGATGTATTGCACAAGTTCAACTGGAATAAGAATGCGAATTAATAGTAATATGTCTCTCGCATACATAAAACAATATATGTCTCCTGATCAGATAGAAGGAAGTGCGATAGTAACACATACATGAAGCATGTCTCATACATAAATACTGACACACATATGCGAATAGTCTGAAACTAACATAGATAATGAGTCATACATAGATAGATAAGCATATCACTGCGGGGGACGGCGACGAGTCTGGGTCTTCCTCGGGCGAGGACCGGAAGGCGATAAGCGCTGAGGCGGTGGACGAGGCTCGCGATAACCACGACCATAGTTAACCTCGTCTGTCACGGTCTGTGTCTCCTCCGTCGGTGGTGGTGGTGGAGTGTGAAACACTGTCTGCGAGAAGCCATAAATGTTTGTAGCATGGTCATCATCCTCACGGTCTCCCTCAAAGTAATCAGCACCACCACTAAGGATGGGTGACTGCTCTGAATGCATGAACGGTTGCGACTGGTTGCCGCCTGCGGTAAAGTAAAACATGTAAAATTGATACAAATGCATGAACGATTACTACTCTGTTGAAAAGAATGTAGTGAGTAGGGTTACCTAGTTCCATCTGCTGATGCCAGTAAGCGCTCCCTAGTTGTGAAGGAGGTGGCTCATGCCAGGAAGAGCTCCCTGGCTGTGAAGGAGGTGGCTCATGCCAGGAAGAGCTCCCTGGCTGTGAAGGAGGTGGCTCATGCCAGGAAGAGCTCCCTGGCTGTGAAGGATGAGGTTCTTCACGGTGCACAGAAGGTCGTGGTTGTGAACGGTGCACAAAGGGTCGTGGTTCTGAATGCTGTACAGAGGGACGTGGCGGACGATGTGCTGGAGGAGGAAGTGCAACATCCGAAGACCGTCTACACGTAACAGCTGCGTAAATCCCGCGTAGCTTGTCATCAAGACGCCTCAACCATGAGACGCCCTCTCGCGGTGGGATAGTTTCTCCCCTCTGAAAGCGCCGCATTAAAGCGGAAACCTCCTCTCGCGCCTATACTGTCAAGTCACCCTGTAGATGAAGAGTTAACCAATTATATCCTCGTTGTATGATAGACACCACGAATAGACACCCAAGCGAATATGTCCAGATTAACAAAAGACTCAACATATAAGAACCAAGGCATTTACCGCGTGGTGTCTAGTTCCCACAATAGAGGCAGTTGGGTACATATCGCTGGTGAGAGGGGCTTCGATCTGATCAGGAGCAGCTGATGGAACCAAGTAGATCCTCGTTGTATGCCGGTAATGCTGCAGATACAACCCGAACATTTCCCAGTTAAAGGCCCGAACCTCACCCTAGATATTTGTCGCAGCGGTAGTCCATTCGTCAACGTAAGGGATAATGCTCTTAAGCCAGTAATCCATGGACTTGTTTCCTCCTAGGCGACTATAAAGTAGGCGCCATCTCTCCCCATGGAAAGTGAAACGTATGTGTCTCTGGCCTCCATCTATCTACTAAGCAGGTAAGGAGTGACTTGTCGTAAGAGAAACGTTTCACTTGCCTCTTGTGTAACTGCACTGGTTCACCTGCCTCATCTAAGTCCGGACCATCAATCCACTCATCCAATGTACCCTCAACCAGCCGTGCCAAGGGTAGAAGTCCAGCCCAACTTAACCTACAAAATAACAAGATTGTTAGCGGCTATGAAAAGTATGTCAAACATAGTAAGTCATTATATGCACACATACCTATCAACCCATGAATCGTGTATCAGCCAGTTAGTCTTTGGGGTACGAGTGACCAACACGTCTAAGTTGTTGCCCGCTTCCAATAGGGCGCCCAGGTGCTTTCTATCGATGTTACCATTAAGCAACGGATACAAAGACATATCTGCAATTCAAACAACAAATCTCAGGTGCAAATACAAACATAGTCCTGACATATTACAAATTAAAACATAGTCCTGACATATTACAAACTAAAACATAGTCCTGACATATTACAAATTAAAACATAGTCCTGACATATTACAAATTAAAACATAGTCCTGACATATTACAAATTAAAACATAGTCCTGTGAGTTATTTCTTCCTTGTTCGCCCTACGACACATTATATAGCTTGTGAGTTATTTCTTCCTCGTCCGCCCCTTCGGCCTCGACTGGCACGACCACGCCCGCCTCTTGCTCTTGTTGTCGCAGCCGTCGATGTGGAAGCACCATCTTTGTTCAGGTCGGGACAATATTTCATCCTATGCCCATAAGCCGCACATAACAAACATTGCCTGGTTGCTCCACCAGCTTCAGACTGGTCCATATCATTCCGGATGCGACGGGCCTTTCGTCTGCCCCTACTTGTTCGCCGAAGGTCTGGATGCGGGATGTATACTCTCTCACCGTTGTTTACCTTGTTGAAATTGCCGACGACTCTAAACCCTGTCATCTCGCCTGTCCAGGTGTTGAGCACTGCCTCTTTTAAAAAGTATGGGGACACGAAGGAGATAGCATCCAACTCAATCTGGCCACAGGCAGCCAACACATGAGAGCAAGGTAGGTGCAACAACTTCGGTTTGTTGCATGTACACTCACACGTTGGATAAAATTCCGTTCCAATTTTTACCTCGTGTGTCTTCACCTCATTTCCAGAACCAAAACCATCGGTAGGAAGCTGAACCTCATACCTCCTTTCTTGATTCCCTATGAGTCTGACAGTGTGCTTCTTTGCTTTCTCTATCTTCTTTGCCATGTATTCCATGACACGGCTACAATAAGGTGTGTTCTGATTATCTTCAATATGCTTCTTTGCTAACTCGTGCCTTTCTCTGAAATATCTCAAAGTGCCGTGGAATACAGCCTCCACAATAGCTGTGAGTGGCAATGCTCTATTCCCTCTCAGCACAAAGTTATACACCTCTGCAAGATTGGTTGTCATGTGGCCATACCTAGCTCCATGTGTGTCATGCAGCAAAGACCAATTCACTGGAGGCTCTTTCTCTATCCACTCAGAAAAATTCTTTATTGCCCTTCCCTTCTTTCTCTTAGTATTAGGAGGGTTAATTGCTCGCAAGTCACAAAGACCTACTGGCTCCTCTAGCTCCGCGATGAGTGCTGCTAATTTAACTTGATCTTCTTCCATTTTCTTCCTCGCACGGACCTGCTTCTTAGTAAACTCATCTAGTTTTGACCAAATAAATTCGTATTTGCGCTGTTGGCTCTGCTTGCATAATTTTTTGAACAAGTTCATCAACCGCTTGTTCTTGAACTGTGAGAGAAAATTAGCCCCAAGATGGCGCATGCACCATCGACTCTGCAAGTCCCTCCAAGGTGTTGGTTCGTCATCTGTTGGATTACGAAGTGTCTTCACGGCCTTCAATATACCAGCATGTTTGTCATGAATGACACACACGTTTGGTCGGTCCTTCACGATGGCAATTTTCACTTGGTGGAAGAACCATACCCAGCTGAGAAAGTTCTTGTTGGGGAACGTTGCAGAAATTCAAAATTTTCCTACGCGTCACCAAGATCTATCTATGGAGAAACCAGCTACGAGTAGAAGGAGAGTGCATCTACATACCCTTGTAGATTGCTAAGCGGAAGCGTTCAAGTGAACGGGGTTGATGGAGTCGTACTCGTCGTGATTCAGATCACCGATGATCCTAGTGCCGAACGGACGGCACCTCCGCGTTCAACACACGTACAGCTCGACGATGTCTCCCACGCCTTGATCCAGCAAGGAGAGAGGGAGAGGTTGAGGAAGACTCCATCCAGCAGCAGCACAACGGCGTGGTGGTGATGGAGGAGCGTGGCAATCCTGCAGGGCTTCGCCAAGCACCTACGGGAGAGGAGGAGGTGTCACGGGAGGGAGGGAGGCGCCAAGGGCTCAGGTCTGGATGCCCTCCCTCCCCTCCACTATATATAGGGACAGGGGAGAGGGGGGAGGCGCAGCCTTGCCCCTTCCTCCAAGGAAGGGGTGCGGCTAAGAGGGAGGGAGGAGTCCATCCTCCCCAAGGCACCTCGGAGGTGCCTCCCCCCTTTAGGACTCTCCCCTTTTTCCTATATCTTGGCGCATGGGCCTCTAGGGGCTGGTGCCCTTGGCCCATGTAGGCCAAGGCGCACCCCCTACAGCCCATGTGGCCCCCCGGGGCAGGTGGCCCCACCCGGTGGGCCCCCGGGACCCTTCCGATGGTCCCGGTACAATACCGATGACCCCGAAACTTGTCCCGATGGCCGAAACAGGACTTCCTATATATAAATCTTTACCTCCGGACCATTCCGGAACTCCTCGTGACATCCGGGATCTCATCCGGGACTCCGAACAACATTCGGTAACCACATACAAACTTCCTTTATAACCCTAGCGTCATCGAACCTTAAGTGTGTAGACCCTACGGGTTCGGGAGACATGCAGACATGACCGAGACGTTCTCCGGTCAATAACCAACAGCGGGATCTGGATACCCATGTTGGCTCCCACATGTTCCACGATGATCTCATCGGATGAACCACGATGTCAAGGACTTAATCAATCCCGTATTCAATTCCCTTTGTCTAGCGGTATTTTACTTGCCCGAGATTCGATCGTCGGTATACCGATACCTTGTTCAATCTCGTTACCGGCAAGTCTCTTTACTCGTTCCGTAACACATCATCCCGTGATCAACCCCTTGGTCACATTGTGCACATTATGATGATGTCCTACCGAGTGGGCCCAGAGATACCTCTCCGTTTACACGGAGTGACAAATCCCAGTCTCGATCCGCATAAAACAATAGATACTTTCGGAGATACCTGTAGTGCACCTTTATAGTCACCCAGTTACGTTGTGACGTTTGATACACCCAAAGCACTCCTACGGTATCCAGGAGTTACACGCTCTCATGGTCAAAGGAAGAGATACTTGACATTGGCAAAGCTCTAGCAAACGAACTACACGATCTTTGTGCTAGGCTTAGGATTGGGTCTTGTCCATCACATCATTCTCCTAATGATGTGATCCCGTTATCAACGACATCCAATGTCCATAGCCAGGAAACCATGACTATCTGTTGATCACAACGAGCTAGTCAACTAGAGGCTTACTAGGGACATATTGTGGTCTATGTATTCACACGTGTACTACGATTTCCGGATAATACAGTTATAGCATGAATAAAAGACTATTATCATGAACAAAGAAATATAATAATAACACTTTTATTATTGCCTCTAGGGCATATTTCCAACAGTCTCCCACTTGCACTAGAGTCAATAATCTAGTTCACATCACCATGTGATTAACACTGACAGGTCACATCACCATGTGACCAACATCCAAAGAGTTTACTAGTGTCACTAAACTAGTTCACATCATCATGTGATCAAGACTCAATGAGATCTGGGGTTTGGTCATGTTCTGCTTGTGAGAGAGGTTTTAGTCAACGGGTCTAAACCTTTCAGATCCGTGTGTGCTTTACAAATCTCTATGTCATCTCCTAGATGCAGCTACCACGCTCTATTTGGAGCTATTCCAAATAACTGTTCTACTTGGAGCTATTCTAAATTGTTGCTCCATTATACGTATCCGGTATCTCTACTCAGAGCTATCCGGATAGGTGTTAAGCTTGCATCGACGTAACCCTTTACGACGAACTCTTCTACCACCTCCATAATCGAGAAAATTCCTTAGTCCACTAGTTACTAAGGATAACTTTGACCGCTGTCCTGTGAGCCATTCTTGGATCACTCTTGTACCCCTTGACTGACTCATGGCAAGGCACACTTCAGGTGCGGTACAAAGCATAGCATACTGAAGAGCCTACGTTTTAAGCATAGGGGACGACCTTCGTCCTTTCTCTCTATTCTGTCGTGGTCTAGCTTTAAGTCTTAACTTCGTACCTTACAACTCAGGCAAGAACTCCTTCTTTGACTGGTCCATCTTGAACACCTTCAAGATCATGTCAAGGTATGTGCTAATTTGAAAGTACTATTAAGCGTTTTGATCTATCCTTATAGATCTTGATGCTCAATGTTCAAGTAGCTTAATCCAGGTTTTCTATTGAAAAACACCTTTCAAATAACCCTATATGCTTTCTAGAAATTCTACATCATTTCTGATCAACATATACTCATCAGAAATTCTATAGTGCTCCCACTCACTACTTTGGAAATACAAGTTTTTCATAAAACTTTGTACAAACCCAAAATCTTTGATCATCTCATCAAAGTGTACATTCCAACTCCGAGATGCTTACTCCAGTCCTTAGAAGGATCGCTGGAGCTTTGCATACTTATTAGCATCTTTCGGGATTGACAAAACCTTCCGGTTGTATCACATACAACCTTTCCTCATTAAAATCGTTGAGGAAACAATGTTTTGACATCCTATCTGCAAGATTTCATAAATAATGCAGTAATCGCTAATATAATTCCAACAGACTCTTAGCATCGCTACGAGTGAGAAAATCTCATCGTAGTCAACTCCTTGAACTTGTCGGAAAACATCTTAACGACAAGTCGAGCTTTCTTAATGGTGACATTTACCATCATTGTCCGTCTTCCTTTTGAAATCCATCTGTACTCATTAGCCTTACGACCATCGAGCCGTTCTGCCCAAGTCTACACATACATGGATCCTCTCTCGGATTTTATGGCCTCAAGCCATTTATCGGAATCCGGGCCCACCATCGCTTCTCCATAGCTCGTAGGTTCATTGTTGTCCAGCAACATGACTTCCAAGACAGGATTACGTACCACTCTGAAGTAGTACGCATCCTTGTCATCCTACGAGGTTTGGGAGTGACTTGATCCAAAGTTTCATGATCAATATCATAAGCTTCCACTTCAATTGGTGTAGGTGCCACAGGAACAACTCCCTGTGCCCTGTCACACACTAGTTGAAGAGACGGTTCAATAACCTCATCAAGTCTCCACCATCCTCCCACTCAATTCTTTCGAGAGAAACTTTTCCTCGAGAAAGGACCTGATTCTAGAAACAATCCTTTATTGCTTTCGGATCTGAGACAGGAGGCATACCCAACTGTTTTTGGGTTGTCCTATGAAGATGTATTTATCCGCTTTGGGTTCGAGCTTATCAGCCTGAAACTTTTTTCACATAAGCGTCGCAGCCCCAAACTTTTAAGAAACGACAACTTAGGTTTCTCTAAACCATAATTCACACGGTGTCATCTCAACGGAATTACGTGGTGCCCTATTTAAAGTGAATGTGGTTGTCTCTAATGCCTAACCCATGAACGATAGTGGTAATTCGATAAGAGACATCATGGTACGCACCATATCCAATAGGGTGCAACTATGATGTTCGGACACACCATCACATTATGGTGTTCCAGGCGGTATTAATTGCGAAACAATTTTCACAATGTCTTAATTGTGTGCCAAAACTCGTAACTCAGATATTCATCTCTATGATCATATCATAGACATTTTATCCTCTTGTCACAATGATCTGCTACTTCACTCTGAAATTACTTGAACCATTCAATAATTCAGACTTGTGTTTCATCAAGTAAATATTCTCAACATCTACTTGAATCATCTGTGAAGTAAGAACATAACGATATTCACTGCATGCCTCAGCACTCATTGGACTGCACACATCAAAATGTGTTGCTTCCAACAAGTTGCTATCTTGTTCCATTTTACTGAAACCGAGGCTTTTCAGTCATCTTGCCTATGTGGTATGATTTGCATATCTCAAGTGATCCAAAATCAAGTGAGTCCAAACGATCCATCTGCATGGAGTTTCTTCATGCGTATACACCAATGGACATGGTTCGCATGTCTCAAACTTTTCAAAAACGAGTGAGTCCAAAGATCCATCAACATGGAGCTTCTTCATGCGTTTTATACCAATATGACTTACATGGCAGTGCCACAAGTAAGTGGTACTATCATTACTATCTTATATCTTTTGGCATGAAAATGTGTATCACTACGATCGAGATTCAATAAACCATTCAGGTTTAATACTAATCTTGATGGTAGAGGGAGCGTGCGATGTTTGATCACATCAAACTTGGAAACACTTCCAACACATATCGTCAGCTCACCTTTAGCTAGTCTCCGTTTATTCCGTAGCTTTTTATTTCGAGTTACTAACACTTAGCAACTGAACCGGAATCTAATACCTTGGTGCTACTAGGAGTACTAGTAAAGTACACATCAACACAATGTATATCCAATATACTTCTATCGACCTTGCCAGCCTTCTCATCTACCAAGTATCTAGGGTAATTCTGCTCCAGTGGCTGTTCCCTTTATTTCAGTAGCACTTAGTCTCGGGTTTGGGTTCAACCTTGGGTTTCTTCACTAGAGCAGCAGCTGAATTGCCGTTTCATGAAGTATCCCTTTGTTCCCTTGCCCTTCTTGAAACTAGTGGTTTCACCAACCATCAACAATTGATGCTCCTTCTTGATTTCTACTTTCGCGGTGTCAAACATCGCGAATACCTCAAGGATCATCATATCTATCCCTGATATGTTATAGTTCATCACGAAGCTCTAGCAGCTTGGTGGCAATGACTTTGGGGAAACATCACTATCTCATCTGGAAGATTAACTCCCACTTGATTCAAGTGATTGTTGCACTCAGACAATCTGAGCACAAGCTCAACGATTGAGCTTTTCTCCCTTAGTTTGCTGGCTAAGAAAATCGCCGGAGGTCTCATACCTCTTGACGTGGGCACGAGCCTAAAATCCCAATTTCAGCCCTCGAAACATCTCATATGTTCCGCGATGTTTCGAAAAACGTCTTTGGTGCCTCTACTTAAACCATTTAACTGAACTATCACGTAGTTATCAAAACGTGTATGTCCGATGTTCGCAACATCCACAAACGACGTTTGGGGTTCAGCACACTAAGCGGTGCATTAAGGACATAAGCTTTCTACTGTCCGCATAATTGCTACTTTCAACTTTCAACTATATTTTCTCTAGGAACATATCTAAAACAGTAGAACTAAAGCGCGAGCTACGACATAATTTGCAAAATCCTTTTGACTATGTTCAGGATAATTAAGTTCATCTTATGAACTCCCACTCAGATAGACATCCCTCTGGTCATCTAAGTGATCACATGATCCGAGTCAAACTAGGTCGTGTCCGATCATCACGTGAGACGGACTAGTCATCATCGGTGAACATCTTCATGTTGATCGTATCTGCTATACGACTCATGCTCGACCTTTCGGT
The DNA here is from genome assembly GCF_018294505.1 of Triticum aestivum. NCBI lineage: Eukaryota > Viridiplantae > Streptophyta > Magnoliopsida > Poales > Poaceae > Triticum > Triticum aestivum. The sequence goes on along the minus strand of NC_057801.1, from coordinate 606,544,785 downwards.
CTCCGTGTTCCGAGGCCATGTCTGCACATGCTAGGCTCGTCAAGTTAACCCTAAGTGTTTTCGCTGTGTAAAACTGTCTTACACCCGTTGTATGTGAACGTAAGAATCCATCACACCCGATCATCACGTGGTGCTTAGAAGCGACGAACTGTAGCAACGGTGCACAGTTAGGGGAGAACACTTCTTGAAATTTTGTAAGGGATCATCTTATTTACTACCGTCGTCCTAAGTAAACAAGATGCATAAACATGATAAACATCACATGCAATCAAATAGAGTAGTGACATGATATGGCCAATATCATATAGCTCCTTTGATCTTCATCTTCGGGGCTCCATGATCATCTTGTCACCGGCTTGACACCATGATCTCCATCATCATGATCTCCATCATCGTGTCTTCATGAAGTTGTCATGCCAATGACTACTTCTACTTCTATGACTAACGCGTTTAGCAATAAAGTAAAGTAGTTTACATGGCGTTCTTCAATGACACGGAGGTCATACAATAAATTAAGACAACTCCTATGGCTCCTGCCGGTTGTCATACTCATCGACATGCAAGTCGTGAATCCTATTATAAGAACATGATCAATCTCATACATCACATATCATTCATCACATTCTTCTTGGCCATATCACATCACATAGCATACCCTGCAAAAACAAGTTAGACGTCCTCTAATTGTTGTTTGCATGTTTTACGTGGCTGCTGTGGGTTTCTAGCAAGAACATTTCTTACCTACGCAAAACCACAACGTGATATGCCAATTGCTATTTACCCTTCATAAGGACCCTTTTCATCGAATCCGTTCCGACTAAAGTGGGAGAGACTGGCACCCGCTAGCCACCTTATGCACCAAGTGCATGTCAATCGGTGGAACCTGTCTCACGTAAGAGTACGTGTAAGGTCGGTCCGGGCCGCTTCATCCCACAATACCGTCGAAACAAGATTGGACTAGTAACGGTAAGCATATTGAACAACATCAACGCCCACAACTACTTTGTGTTCTACTCGTGCAAAGAATCTACGCAATAGACCTAGCTCATGATGCCACTGTTGGGGAACATTGCAGAAATTCAAAATTTTCCTACGCGTCACCAAGATCTATCTATGGAGAAACCAGCTACGAGTAGAAGGAGAGTGCATCTACATACCCTTGTAGATCGCTAAGCGGAAGCGTTCAAGTGAACGGGGTTGATGGAGTCGTACTCGTCGTGATTCAGATCACCGATGATCCTAGTGCCGAACGGACGGCACCTCCGCGTTCAACACACGTACAGCTCGACGATGTCTCCCACGCCTTGATCCAGCAAGGAGAGAGGGAGAGGTTGAGGAAGACTCCATCCAGCAGCAGCACAACGGCGTGGTGGTGATGGAGGAGCGTGGCAATCCTGCAGGGCTTCGCCAAGCACCTACGGGAGAGGAGGAGGTGTCACGGGAGGGAGGGAGGCGCCAAGGGCTCAGGTCTGGATGCCCTCCCTCCCCTCCACTATATATAGGGACAGGGGAGAGGGGGGAGGCGCAGCCTTGCCCCTTCCTCCAAGGAAGGGGTGCGGCTAAGAGGGGGGGAGGAGTCCATCCTCCCCAAGGCACCTCGGAGGTGCCTTCCCCCTTTAGGACTCTCCCCTTTTTCCTATATCTTGGCGCATGGGCCTCTAGGGGCTGGTGCCCTTGGCCCATGTAGGCCAAGGCGCACCCCCTACAGCCCATGTGACCCCCCGGGGCAGGTGGCCCCACCCGGTGGGCCCCCGGGACCCTTCCGGTGGTCCCGGTACAATACCGATGACCCCGAAACTTGTCCCGATGGCCGAAACAGGACTTTCTATATATAAATCTTTACCTCCGGACCATTCCGGAACTCCTCGTGATGTCCGGGATCTCATTCGGGACTCCGAACAACATTCGGTAACCACATACAAACTTCCTTTATAACCCTAGCGTCATCGAACCTTAAGTGTGTAGACCCTACGGGTTCGGGAGACATGCAGACATGACCGAGACGTTCTCCGGTCAATAACCAACAGCGGGATCTGGATACCCATGTTGGCTCCCACATGTTCCACGATGATCTCATCGGATGAACCACGATGTCAAGGACTTAATCAATCCCGTATTCAATTCCCTTTGTCTAGCGGTATTTTACTTGCCCGAGATTCGATCGTCGGTATACCGATACCTTGTTCAATCTCGTTACCGGCAAGTCTCTTTACTCGTTCCATAACACATCATCCCGTGATCAACCCCTTGGTCACATTGTGCACATTATGATGATGTCCTACCGAGTGGGCCCAGAGATACCTCTTCGTTTACACGGAGTGACAAATCCCAGTCTCGATCCGCATAAAACAATAGATACTTTCGGAGATACCTGTAGTGCACCTTTATAGTCACCCAGTTACGTTGTGACGTTTGATACACCCAAAGCACTCCTACGGTATCCAGGAGTTACACGCTCTCATGGTCAAAGGAAGAGATACTTGACATTGGCAAAGCTCTAGCAAACGAACTACACGATCTTTGTGCTAGGCTTAGGATTGGGTCTTGTCCATCACATCATTCTCCTAATGATGTGATCCCGTTATCAACGACATCCAATGTCCATATCCAGGAAACCATGACTATCTGTTGATCACAACGAGCTAGTCAACTAGAGGCTTACTAGGGACATATTGTGGTCTATGTATTCACACGTGTACTACGATTTCCGGATAATACAGTTATAGCATGAATAAAAGACTATTATCATGAACAAAGAAATATAATAATAACACTTTTATTATTGCCTCTAGGGCATATTTCCAACAGTTCTCACCCTCCACAAATGCCATGGCAAGTGGGATGATTTGATTGTTCCCGTCCACACCAATAGCAGTCAGAATTTGCCCTCTATACTGACCGGTCAGGAATGTACCATCCACACACATAATAGGAGGACAATGCTGGAAAGCTTCGATGCACATACCAAAAGAGAAGAACACTCGTTTCAACACCTTCAAATCTGGTATACTCAGCAACCTCATGTGTTGTACGTTCACATAAGTGCCGGGATTCCTCTCCTTCAGTATGCCCAGGAGACGGACAACATTATCATATGAGTCGAAGAACGTCCCAAACCTTTCCTCCATAGCCTTCTGCTTAGCCCTCCAAGCCTTCCCATAAGGAATGACATAATTCCATCTGACCTTCACTGCTGTCTGGATGTGTTTTGCTTCCATATCTTTCTTCTCTACTATCTCAGTATACATGAGTTGCGCAATGAGACTTGAAGTCAGGTTCGGATGCTTCACCAACAGGTTCTTCCTCACACAATTATGTGGGACGACAATGGTGACAACCCAGTGGATGTCATACTTCGGCACATGCCCGTGCACCTTCCTAGGACAACTTGTTTCAACACATTTCACGGTATAGTTTGTTGGACTTGATATGTGTGTCCGGAAAACCCTCTGCGTAGACATAGCCCACTTTATCACCGCATACTTCAATTTTTTCTTTGTATCAAACACATCCCCTATTTGTACTTGGTTCAGATTATACTGCCATGGAGTCTCATGGCCATCGTTGACCGTAAGGCCGGTGGATATGTCCTGCTCCCATGCAAAAGGAATCGGTACCTCCACTTCATCCTCGGAATTTTTAGAATCCAGTTCCTCCACCAATCCATCCTCGTCCTCTTGCTCCATCATCCTCTGCATTTCATCCCCTTCCTCATCCCCATCAGCAAAACCAGAACCAGCTAATATTATCGACTGGCTACTCTGCTCAGTATCAGGACCACAAACATTGTGTGGCACGTACTCCGACTCTTTCTCGGGTTGGCTAGCATACACATCTTGTGGCTGTGACCCGGATAAAACAATCTCGGTCGCCACTTCACTGCCCTGACCGGTTTCATACCCCCTGTGGAGTTGTACGACATTCTCCTCCTTCGGCACAGATTGCACAAGTACATATGGGTGGATTCTTCGGTCTCGGGAGCGTCTTAACAGGGACAACCAATGTTGGCTCCTATCTACCGGCATCAACTCCCACTTGACATTTTTACAAGATTTGGTCCACAATGCGTGAATACTGACGGAACATACTTCAGGATCAAGCCCGAAACTAGTTGTCAACCAGTACTTCAATTGTCTAATGTCCAGTCTGTCCGGGTCTGCTAGTGTCATGACGCCATTTTTAAACTCGCTAAGATCAACTCCCAACTCATTATATCGAACGTTACCAGCACCGTAGTAAACCGTCAAATTTACTGATTCAGACATTTTCACCTGTCAGACATTGTCATCTTCTCATTAATCACAATGAACACTAATATTACCCGCTACACTGACTACGCGCTAAAATGCCACCACAAACATATTAACACTAACTAATAAACTATACAATTTAGAGAAATTTTGTGACGCCATGGTTATACCTTCGAAGCATGCGTCTCTTCGGTCACCGGCACCGGCCACCGGACAACGGCAGCGCCGCCCACTCGACGGCCGGAGGTTCAACTCCGGTCACCCCCCAAGCTGCTCCTCCTCCTCACCACCTCCTCCTCCACAGCTGCTGCTCCTCCTCACCACCACCTCCTTCCCAACCGGACCTCCTCCACCCAACCATGGCTCCTCCCCCAAGCGCACAAAAAACTATCCCATAACAAAAAAAACACCATAGGCCGGTGGAGAATGCTATGATCTATCTATTCTGTGCCTTGGTTGTGTAAATGAGTGCAAATTGGAGGAGATCAGGGAGGAGACCGGAGCTCTACAGAGAAGAACGAGAGGAACGAGAGAAAGAAGAGGCGAGCAGGAAGAGGAAGGTGACGACGGGATTGGCCTTATCCAGACCTTTTCGGTCTAGGCCTGGCCGAAAAGCTTTTCGGCTGCGGGCTGGCCGAAAACGGCCCATTTCGGTCTAGGCCTGGCCGAAGCTACTATTTTCGGTCCAACCCCAACCGATAAGACCTCTTCGACCCAACTGAGGCTCATTTCGGCCTACAGCTGGACGAAAAGTCCTTTTCGGCCTAGTTCTGGCCAAAAACTACCACTTCGGCCACCACGAGACCGACAGGGTCATATTTCTGGTATATTGGCAATGGGTACTATAGTTTTCGAATTAGCTATAAAAAAGGTGATAGTTTTGAAAAAAAATCTAACTTGTACTGTAAGGTAAGGAGAAGTTACAAACAGAGCCGACCACGATGTGTGAGCCGGCCGGGACTCTGTAAGCCGCCTGGCCTCAACCTGTGTATATTAAGGTGAGACCCGTCGGCAGGTTAACTCAAAAAAAACAAGCAATTGAAAGCTAGGTCAAGCGTATCTCGCTCCCTGGTAATCGAAACCCAGGCAATACAATCTAAAGCGGGAGTAGGCTTTTACCTCCCTCGTGAGTGGCCGAACCTGGGTAACTCTTGTGTCCTTTGTCCCGTTCAACCCCTTCAAGCTAACCTAGTTGCGATGGCTCCACGCTTAAGTCCTTTCACTAGGACATCTGCCGTGACAAAACCACGACAGAACCCGCTGACATGCTCTTTATAAAGATGTCCCAACATACCGCAAACAACACACCAATCGGGGACTTTCTCATATCTCACCCTGTAAATTTGGCGCTCACCATCTTGAATCATAGATACTGCATTCCTTAGAGGCTTTGTGACGTTGATTCTGACCCAAACACGATGAAAATTACGAGTAAAGTCCTGTGATTGCGGTTCCGTAGACATCACTTCGCCCACCTTGTCCGCAAGAGCTGGCACTAGATGATAATATAGGGGTGGAACATCATGAATTTGAGCCCATATCTTGATAGAGTCAAGCGGGACAGTTGTGGGTTTTGCCAGACCCATATGGCTTGAGGATAACATCGTCGCCCCTGAAGTGCCATGGCCCGTCCTGGGTGACTCTCTCCCAATCCCCCAAGCATGAGAACTGATCATTATAAAGGTTTTCCTCAAGTGGCTTGAATTTCACCTCTTGTGCAAGATCCCAAGCTGCTCTCATATTCCGAAAGAACCAGTATTACGAGTAGGTTTTGGCGGAGTGCACCCTGGCGAGCGCGATTCACCATGCCGCCTCCACCGGAGCTTCCTTTTCATCAAACACCACATCATCGAGATCTTCCTCTCGCAGCCCCAACTCTTTCATCAGCATCTCTACATCATCGGTCTCTGCCAGATCAGCCGCAGCCGAGCCCGAAGCCTTTCCTGAAGACATCTCAAACCCTAACCCGACTAAACTTAGATCGGGTCTTCCAGATGGAACCCTAGCCCTCCGCCTTACCCAGCCCCGCCAAAGACCAGTGGGCGTGGCAGAGCACACCCCCCGATCAAGCATGAGGACCAGGGGATCGAAGCGGAGGTAGGGAACGATGTTCTCGACGGCGGCGAAAAATCGCCCCGGGAGGAAGGGTTCTAGCAAGAGGGAAAGAACAAACTTTTTTTTTTGAGTGGCAGAAAAAGAACAGACTTTTTTTTAGGGCAAGCATTTAGCTTTATTACGAAACGTTGTGGGCAAGATCGCCATTACACTCAGCAACAATGGCTGGAATTACATGATCAGCAACTAAGTCATCACCAACTTGGCGAGCAAGGCCTAACTTGGCCATATGGTGCTTTTATTCGCGTCCAGCTGTTGCTATCGACCGTCCGGTCATGTACGTGCTGCTCCGGCCTATGCACGGTGCGCGCATGGGCTATCATTTGGTAAGGCCCATGAGGATATCCCGAGCCCATAAAAACAAAGACTCAGTACAGTCCAAAGGAGACCAGTACCACTCATAGAAAAAAGGGGCCAGCGGCCCAAAATGACTAGACCCTAAACCATCCCTCTTCTCCACTTCCCCTATCCCTCTTTTGCTCGTGGAAAAAGCTCGACCTGCTAATGGCGGCGGCGGCGGACTTCACGCAGAGCAAGCAGGCCATGTCGTACGCGCTCTGCAAGCACCTGAACCTCGATCCAGTAAGCCCCTCCACCCTTCTACTCTTAAAACCTTTGGGTTCCGATTTCTGTTGCTTCGGAGGTTCGGAGCGATAGTGTTCCGTGTTTGTTGTTTACTAGTCATGTGGGCGTGATTTTCCATTCTTACAGGTGCGTGCTGAGATTTTTTAATGCAGATTTGTGGGGCTCTGGGCATGGTTAGTTCACCGATAATCAAGTTTGCATAGTATCGTGGCTTAAATCCCATGTTGTAATTATGCTGCGTTGTGGTATCTAGGTTTGGCGATTTTATACATGATTTGGTCGGGGAAAGTGAAGATATCTAAGTTACCGACAGTTAAATTGCCGGATCAGTTAGGGGCCTGAATAATACCTGTTATATTATGAAGATTCTCCAGTTAGGGGTCCGTTTTGCTATCGAGATTGTTTTGCTGATAAAAATAATACGGTACGAAATACATAATTTGTTAAATAAGTGAGGCGTCTAAATAAGTTCAGAATGTCAAGTTACTCGTATGTTTTGTTCAAGATAAAAGGTAGAACTATATTTGGTCAAACATATGTTAATATGCAAGAGCTTTAGACATCTAACACACATCTTTTGTGCTTAATATCCTGTTTAATATGGCTGCGTATTTCTCTCTGGTTATGGAGTAATTGTTATCAATCGGGTTGGAACATAACATTCTTGTTCTCATGGTTGCTATACTAATCCCTCAAAGGTGCTTGTTTGATTGCCAAGAATGTGATAAGGAATTGAGTAGGCTAGTTAGATGCATATTCTGTGGCTACCATCTGGCACATGGCTAGAACATACTGTAGTTCAATAGTTTTGTTGCAAAGATGAAGCTTGAAACACTAGTCCTCGAATATTTTTGATACTTAGATGTAAAGAGGCCTTCACCACATGCAGCATATGCCCTTTCTCCTCGGCATAGTCTCTGTCATATATCTTAATTTTTATGGAGTAGTGTATTCTCTTGTTCAAAACATTTGCCTCATTTTTTTTTCTTCTGGTGACTGACCATGGTCTGATATGGCACTTATTGAGTAACTTTGGGATGGTTTGTATTTTGGGTACCCCTGGTCCCTGGACCAACATGTGTAGTGCACAATGTGCAAACTTTGACGCGTACTATGTACCGTGTTATACTGTTATCTTTCATAATTTGCTACTTCTTTCGAGCAAATTTTGCCCTTCTCACTCTTATCAAGCTTTATTTGCATGGAGATTTATTGCTAGAAACAGTTGCTAATTTATCTGCTGAATATTACAGAAGAGCATATCCAGTACACTTATCAAGGAGAATGATATTGCGAGCCTATTCTCACATATCGTGACCTCACCGCAGGATGAGGTAACTGTTTTTGCATGTATGTGCAATGTAAACTAATTCTGTTCACTACTGCTTATGTACTCTTACACAATCTCCTTTTCTTCATTGGTAGGTCAAGAAGTGGGTTGAGTTCTCCAGCAATTTTGTTCTAAGTGATGGAGAACAGCATGCGTTACTTGGTAATTTGAATCAACATTTGTCCCAGATGTCGGTACTATTAGCAGGTTTCAAACCATCAGCGGCGGACATTATTGTGTTTGCAACCGTGCATGTTTTCATGGTATGTATGTTGCAACTTTACCCATTTACGTGAACACCATCATATCTTATTTGGTATTTTGGGATGTATTTTTATGGTCACTGTCTTACTACTCAATAGATATGCCTTTTCAGACATTTACTTCCCCAAGTTCTAATTGTTCATTGCTTTTTTCAGTGTCATCTTAGTGACAGTGAGTCGCAGAAATATCCAAATATATTGCGGTGGATGGACTACATTCAGGTTTGAGATGGATCTTTTGATTATTTTTTAATAATGGCATCTATCTTTTGTCTTAAATTGTTCCTGTGGGCTGTACCCACCATCTCTTCTAGAATCAAAGAATCAAATTCATATAGATTTGAGTTTCTTGCCAACACAGAACTAAATACATCTCCAATGTTTTCCGTCTCATTTCTTATCAGTCACTATGCCGCCCATTCAAAGATGTCATTTTAATCTCATATCTGAAATTACTGGACCAGATTTTGGAAATAGCCATGTTTTCAACTATCAATTTTATCTGATATTTGAAGCCTACCCAGCACACTCTCGTAAAACTAGTTTTTACACCTTTCGACACTAACTCATGGTTTATATTGTAATTTGTAGCTGGGAAGTTATTTTAGTATCATTTGTAACCATGGCTTTATGCTGGTGGGAGTCTCTTCTAAAAAATAAATACCAGATTGTTATTAATATATGCCCACATTGTCAGTCATTTATATCATCTCATGTGAATTTACTGATTGATGCAGAATGTAGTTGATTTTGGTATGACGCTGCAAAAGATAAACTTGACCAAATCTATCTTCAACCCACCTGCATCTGCACCTTCTGTAAGTAATATTTTGGTGATCTGAAAGTATTTTATATTTTCCTTCTAAATTAATTTACTTTCATATCAAGCTGTATGGGAAATTATCCCCGTAGCATGCTGTTGCTAATTACTGTGTTACAAGATCAAATTTGTGCTTGATCTGCTAAATAAGTGCTTGTTTATATTTGTAGAATCTAACTGATGCTACACTATTGTTAGTACTACTAAAGTGCAAAAACATTAGTCTTCAGAGAATTGATAAATCACTGATAGACTGTTTCTTTCAACTATCCTAAAAATGTCTATCAAAATGATTATGTTTAAATCATAAAAATAACCATACCATTTCTTAATTCTACTTGACAGCACCCAAAGAAAGCTGATAAAGGAGATGGTGAACCAAATTCCAAGAAAGCTGTTTCAGGACAGAAGATTGCGGATAAGTCAGATGGAGCTGCTGATTCCAAAAAGGCTGCAGGGGAGGTACTGATCTACATTAGTTATTGATATTTCTGGACTATTATTATTTGTAGAAGGCACTCTTGGTACATCGTGCTGTGAAGATTTGGCTGGAACTTTACCATTTTTACTCCATTTCTGGTCTTAGTAATGCATGGTAAACTATAGGATATGTTTGTTTGATGCTATTGCTATATCATGCCCTATTAATTTTCTCCGGCCATTGGCTGGCCAAAAGACCGGTCATACTATCAGACTGCTTGACCCTTTGTTGACCAAAGTTTTGGCAAGATATGAAGGGAAGGAGGGCAGGTTAATTTTCATGGGCAGCCAATATTTTGGAAACTAAACAAGCAAGACCCAGAATATCATAGGCTGCCAAATTTTTGGTCGAGCAAATTTTGGCACCAAACTAAGCATACCCTTCGTACTGATTCATGTAGCCACTTGTGCAATACACCAGAGAACATGAAAGACTGTAAGTATTAAAATGTTTAGTATGTACTCCCTCCGATCCATGAATAAGCGTTGCAGTTTTGAACTAATCTTAGTTCAAAACTGCGACAGTTATTTTGGATTGGAGGGAGTACAACTTTTGCATAGCGGTGTTGATTTTCATGTTGTTGTTGTGGTGGTGGTGTTGATTTTTCATGTTTGTACACCATTGTCAGAACCTATTTCTTGTGCAATATGTCATTTTCTATTAGTTGGTGAGTTTCTTTGCTGTGTTGATTCTTGTCAGAATAAGGTTCCTGGGGATAAGGCAAATCCTACTTCTGCCAAAAACAACAAACCTTCTGGGGATAAAAAGAAAGTCCAAGAGAAGACTGCCGGCAAAACAACAGAGGCAGCTGCAGAGAAAGCTCCACAGAAAAGTGCAGAAAAGGATTCTGAGTGCAGTGTTAGTATCCTGAATATACAGGTCGGCGTTATTCGCAAAGCATGGAAACACCCATCAGCTGACAGGTACAGTAAATTTCCACCCAACACCTGTAAAAAGGTCCTCTGTTTTTTTGTCAGTCTTCTTTCTGACATTCCAACTGGTTATCTTTGCAGTCTTCTGGTGGAGGAGATAGATTTGGGAGATGGCAATGTGCGTCAAGTTGTTAGTGGTCTTGCGAAGTTCTTCAGCCCAGATGAACTTGTTGTAAGTACTCAACTGCAGCAATGAACTTGAATGATTCTTGTTCATTTTTCTCTCTTATACATGATTCTGTGTTCTGTTATAAATATTTGCCCTTACTTTTGAAGAATCGCCATGTTGTCTTGATCACAAATGTGAAGCCTGGGAAGCTGCGGGATGTAATGTCTGCTGGATTGGTATGCTCTGTTGCATCCTATTGTAATTGTGTTCTATCCCTAAGCAAAGCTTCTTGAATTTTGGCTATTAGTTTGTTTACCATCTTTCCCCAAAATACTACTGTGGTGAAATGCAAGCTCCAGGCAAGCTTTGCTGTGCACTGCTAACTCACTAGGCATGTGCATATTACTAGACCTCATACTGATAGACTAAAATCATCACTGTAACTCATGGAAGAGAATGAGAAACTATTTTGAAATGAACTTATGATGTGAAACCCTTACCATGTAGTTACAGTATCTGAAGCGGACCAATGATAAATTTATGATGTGAAACCCTTACCATTGTGTTTGTCTGTCTTCTGATGTTGTCAACCCTCAGTCCAAACTGTAAACGTCCTTGTGTTTATAGAAATTTTTGTTTTCGACATGTTCTAAATTAAACATATTACCAGGTCTTGTGTGCTTCAAATAAAGATCATACAGTTGTGGAGCCTTTGATTCCTCCGGAAGGAGCCAAGCTTGGAGAACGCATTTGTTTTGCTGGGTAAGAATCATATGTTGTAAATGGCGAATTTATACATTTTATAAGGGGTCCCATTTTATAAAGGTGTGTTTGTGCTCTTCTATAGAGCTTTTACTATGTTTAGTTTTCTTATCTGCATTCATAGCTATGACATATCCGGTATGCCATTTAGTATGCAGTTCTGGACTTCTGGTGGTTGATATGTAAGCTGTTGCAAAATATGTTGGTCCGAATTGGATGGACCAAAGGATCATGCTACCTGTTGGGTAGTTGTCTTTTAGTTTTAAGGAATATCTGCGCTCGTGGCCACCTGCGAAACAAAATGTTTTAGTTTTAACACTTGTGTCAAATTTTGCTCAATTGTCTCCTATTTGGTTCCTATTTGATCTGCATCTGTTGCAAATATTTATGGTTACAATTTTCCAAATTTTCTAGGTTTGATGGGAAGCCGGAAGATGTTCTAAACCCAAAGAAGAAACAGTTGGACAAGATAACACCGGTAAGCATTTATCAATGGTCAATTTTGATGTTATCTCGCTTATTTTTTACCTTTTTGTGATCAAAAGTTGGCCATTCAGCATGATTTGAGTAAATGCACTCAGTTTTGTCATTAGTTGGAGAACCTACCCTTATATTGCCATCAAATATAGAAAGGCCTTCCTGAATGCTATTGCATAGTTATTCTGCATGGATTGAATGAATTAACAAATAACTTTGCTTTATTATGTAATCCAGCATCTCCGTACCGACGAGAATGGAATTGCAACGTTCCGAGGGGTACCATTCACTACATCAGCTGGTCCGTGTAGATCCTCAGTTCCGAATGCGGATGTTAAGTGAGCAACTCGTTGAACATGCTGATTTCAAACATTGGTGTGCTACTAAAACACATGCGGATGTACCATTTTGTCTTAATGCCCATATTAAATGTTGCCATATGTTAACAGAGTTGTCAGTTCTTGACTTATAGTATCCGAGAACAAATTTTGTTTTGTCTATGCGCAAAAAGGAAAAAATGACCCTGATGATATTGTTGTGCAAGAGGTGATCGACCGAGTGCACAGTCCTGTGTGCTGAGAATGGGGTGGCTCAGTTCTTAACCGTGGTTCCAGTTAACTATTATTGCTCTATCCCCCGCAAAAAAAAAACTATTATTGCTCTATAATTGTGCAATGCCATATCCACAGTAATTACCTGTAGCTGTTTAGAGACCACCCAGTGATCTGAAGCAGTTACATCTTTAGTAAAGCAAGCAATACCTTGCTTAGCTGGAGAGTTTGCATGAGGCCATGGGAATCGAGTTCCTCTCTCTTTCTTGGCCCAAGACTTCTTCCTTGTGGGGCTCCTTTTGCCTGACCTGCATCTTGCCTCTCTCCGTGGCAAAGTATTGTCTGGAATCTGATCAAAACTTGCCCTTCTCGCACACGAGGGAATACATCAATTCTTTGATTCCTAGGTTTTGGCCGCAACCGTCGTAGCAAGTTTAGCCTAGAAGCTGAATGTCTCTCAAAGTACTCCGGAGTAGTAGCTCAGTTGCGGTCTTTTGCCATGCCCAAGCAACCATCACCAGGCATGCTTTGGTATGTGTTCTTTTGGTGTCATCAAGCAACCATCCATTTGCGCCCACGTTCAGTTTGCTCTTGGCACGGTGTCCGCGCCATGTCTGGGAGAAAATATTTCACATACGGTGCTTCCATGTGCTCGAAGAGTAGCGAACACACACAAATAGCAACCTCTGGCATCATTTTACTGGTTCCTACGTCCAGAACTGGAGCTGACCCTCGTGACCTGAAAAATGTACTCTAAAGTCATGGTATCCGCTCCAACAAACTCCACCTTCACGAATATGTACATCACTATGTGCATCCATCGACTCAAGTACTTGGGTGTATCATTTTGAATTAACTGGCACCATCGATGTGCTTGGAGCTACAAGCCTCCTTAGTGCCGCCACACTCTAGGTCTACGCCTTGTGTTGTCACACCTCAAAAGTCAAACATCATCGGGATGTGTCGTCGTCTCCGCTCTTATTTTCGTCTTTTGTGACATCGTTGATCTATTTGACCGTGTATAGCTGTTTGTCTGGTGTGTCATCTTGCCATTGAATTTGTTGTGCAACCATGTTTTACCCTATACAATGTTCGCTTTGTACATTGTACACGTGTTGCTTGCGCATCTGTAAATGCATGACCCGCACAACGCGCTCCAATGCATATATCATTTTTTGCGGGGTAATGCATATATCATTTGCATATGCGTTTGTCTTGTGTGTCTTGTCGTTGAACTTGTTAGAGTGCAACAATGTTTCACCCAACACCATGTCCGCTCTGTATAGTGTGCATCGTGTGTTGCTTGCGCATTTGTAGACACATGATCCCGCACGACGTGCTCCAATGCACACATCATCTGCATGTGCCTCATCAACTTCTTGCATGTGTTCAACAACTCAGGGCAGAACACCCCCCTGCCCAGGGTAACGGTACCAGAACACACATTTGATTGTGCATTGGTTTGCTCTATGTGAATGCACGCCTCATATGACGCATGTGATCTTGTATGCTGGTACTCTCCTCCCATGCACACCTGATATTTGTCAAATTGACATTGTTTTTCGATTGCTTCTCGAAGGCTATAAAAAAGTGCATGACTTATATCGCTCACACTCACCGACAACTTAAGTGCCACACACAATAGATCAAAGCTCGTGTTGTGTGGTCGTTTTGTTTCTTCTCTGGATCATCTTGTACATGACCTTTCTTGAAATCCAGCTCAGATTCCGTTTGTTAGAAATCTGAGACCTGCGTTTAGCTAGTTGTGTTGGAGATATGTCCTAGAGGCAATCATGTATGATGATATTTCCTATGTGTTTATGAATAAAGATAGTCCTTGGACATTATCAATGATGTATATCAGCAAGTACGTGACTTGTTTGTGGGATTATGCATTATATGATGATTGTCCTGAAAGGTCCCTAGTCGAAAGGGTCGTGTGGACGCGCAGCCGACTAGACTAGCATATGACACAGTCGATGGCTTGATCTCACTATACATGGAGCACTGGATGCTAATCGGATAATATGGACTCCGAAGGATCTGGTCGGATCTGACATAGTCGGATCCGAGTTGAGATAAGGTCCGAGTCAGACAGACCCAACTATGAGAAGCATCGATAGGTCATCTGTGAGTCTCTAGTACAACATACGTTCTATGTCCTAAGACCCGAACTGGCGCATGTACTTGGGATGGTGACAGATCTGCTTAGGGCTGACCAAACGCTACTCCGTGACTGGGTAGTTACAAAGGTAGGTTTCGGGCTTGTCCAGACCCATGCTGCGAGACATGGTCGAGCAAGATGGGATTTGCCCCTCCGATCAGGAGAGATATACTCTGGGCCCCTCGTGTGATCCGACCAAGATAAGCATGGCCATGCAACAAGGATTATGAGATAATCCGGTTTGTGGTCGACATCACTGCAACGAGAAAAAGGTCGGGCTAGCACAAGGATGATAGACTCGCCTTGAGCCCGACAACATATACCATGTGGCAAAGGGAACAGAAGTGTGATGTATAGGTTCGCCTAACCAGCTTCATCAGACACTTGGAGTCGGCATGCTTTGCTAGAGGCCGCTACCGACTAGTCGAGCCAGATGTGATCTGACTCGTGACCAAGTGAATGAGAACATAAGGGGTCGCGCGCTTAAGGGAAGAAACCAGTGAGGCTGGATTCGACTCCACGAGTCAGATGTGATCCTACTCGGACTCGGACCCAGACCGAACATACTTTAGGCTTGAGGATCCATGTGAGGCCCAAGTGTTGAGCCCACGAAGGATGCCTATATAAAGTGGAGGTGCGGCACACTCTTTGGTTGATCACTTCGGCGCCGTCACTAGGGCTTTGCATGTGTTGCAAGTAGCCACCTCCACTCGCTGCCGACTGTGTGATCGGACCTAGTAGTCCGTCGCATGGTGTTCCTTCTCCACATGCGGATACCGTTAGAGGCGGTGCGCTTGCGCCGCTCTGGCGAACCTGTATGTAGGATTCGATGACCGGCTGTTCGAGGGAGATCGGACGTTAAGGAGACCGACTCCGGAGACGCTCTGCCTCAACTCTACTTCTGTTGCACGGCACTGCACGTCTAGTGGTAACGATCTGTGATCCATTCCCGTAGCATGTTCCTGGTTGTTCTGTGCGTAGGAAATTTTAATTTGCAGTCGATGCATCCTACCATAGAACCCAACAGTGGTATCAGAGCCTCTGCTATAGGATTTCGATTCAGACCGTATGCATATTAGGTATGTGGAGGCGGCAGATGAGATCTATTGTCGTTTATGAGATCGGCTATGTGCACGGTTGATGAGATCAACTGCACATGGGGATCGATGTGGCTATGTTTTCTGATGATCGGAATCGATGAGGTTGTGACACAACCTACCCCTACCAGTCAGTATCCACCATCAGGGTTAACAGTAAAACCTAAATCCTAATCAGATTCACGATGATCGATAAGATCGGTCAAGTCAGAAAATTCGGTGTGATCGGAGTACAGATTCTATCTGTGATTTCCGAAAACTTCGGGCGCTACCCGCACTCGCGAGGGGCGTTGGCCCTTCAAACCCCGCCCGCTAACCAGCTAGCGGGACTGCAGTGTGCGTACCGCCTTGTATTTTGTACATGATGACTCAAATCGGTAGAATGCGATTCTATGCATAAATTTTGTTTTGCAGGTTTGATGTGAATAGGCATGTGTATGTGATGCATGTGTATAAATTATACATGGCCTGCGTGTCATGATTTGTCAGCCGGTAGGAGCCAAAGAGTTGTCATTATAATGTATAACGACCTGCGTGTCGACTTGTGATTCTCTATAAAATTCATTACTAGTTGAAGTAGTTGGAAGACAGAGATCAATTTGGTGGCTTGGCATCCCGGTGTGACGAACAAGTCGGAGCCGTCCTGAAAGAACGTCCATGAAGGAGCCATACTATTTCATAATATATTTGTTTATTTGTGATTGGAATTGCTTCTTGTTTCTATGCATGTTAAAATGGTAGAAAGAACCCTCGTTAATATCAAGCAAATTGACATCCCAGATGTTGCACCTTCGCACGTCAAGTACGTCTAGTAGTGGGCTCATAAAATTGAGGTGCTACTAGGTGTCCTTGAACTGAAGGGTTCGTGTCGGACACGGACATGCACCGCATCATGTTATCTTGACAAGGCTATCAAAATGTTTTTGGGCCTTGTGGCAAAGAAGGTTGGGAGCCGGGGTATAAGATACCTACCCGACCGATAGGAGTCGTATAGAGATACGATTAGCAAGGGGTTGCTTACCGGATAGGTATGTTGGCTAGCAGTGATGCTAAAGCTCACTAGTCACGCGCGCTAATCGGATCTTGAATCACTGAGAGTTTGGGGAGGGATGCCGACTTCAGTGGGAGTATTTTTTAAGGCTAGAATTACTCTACATAAACACATTGCTTAGTGATTGCATATTTTTCCGTTGTAGATCAATGGCACCACCTTCTCAACCAAACTTTGCATTGAAATTAATTCTGGAAAAGGATAAACTGAATGGAACAAACTTTACCACATGGTATAGAAATTTGAGAATTGTTCTCAAGCACGATAAAAAGGAACATGTTCTAGAGCATCCACTTCTAGAGGAACACACCGATGATGCTAATTCCACAACCAAGAATGCCTACCAGAAACTAGTTGATGAATCAAACGAGATGAGCTGCCTCATGTTGGCTTGTATGGAGCCCGAGTTTGCAACAACATTTCAAAGATATTGGGGCTTTCAATATGATCGAGGGTCTCGAGAGCATGTTTCAGGTGCAGGCTAGGACCGAAAGGTTCAACGTCTAGCGATCCTTAATGGATTGCAAGCTGAAGGAAGGTGATCCACTGAGCCTGCATGTGATCAAGATGATCGGATACATGCAAGCTTTGGATCGGCTAGGCTTCCCTCTCTTGGATGAGCTGGCTACTGATGCAGTTCTGGGTTCTCTCCTGCCTAGCTATGGGACATTCATCTCGAACTATCATATGCATGACATGGATAAGAAGCTCACTGAATTGCATGGGATGCTCAATGTGGCAGAGCAAGATATTAAGAAATGCACGCATCAAGTGTTGATGGTGAAGAACTCGGCTAAGTTCAAGAAGAGATGGTCCAAGATGAAGGCTAAGGAAAAGGGCACAGAGATGGTAACCTGTGCCGCTGCGCCGAAGTCTGGACCGGACTCTAAGACCATTTGCTACCATTGCAAGGAACTTGGTCACTAGAAGAGGAACTGTAGCAAGTGTCTTGTTGAGCATGGCAAGAAGGCCGGAAATGCTTCTTCATGCAAAGGTGCACTTGTTACATATGTTATGGATGTTTACCTTGGTGGCATACCTAGTAGCTCTTGGGTATTTGATACCGCGCCGGTTGTTCATATTTGAAACTCGATGCAGGGGTTGGTAAGTACTAGGCGTGTGGCTCAAGGGGAGATTGACATCAGGGTCAGCAACAAAGCAAGAGTTGTTGTGTTGGAGGTCGGCACAATGCAGCTCCAGCTTCCTTCTGGATTTATTTTGGAATTGAATAATTATTACATTCCTACACTTAGTCGAAACATTATTTGTGCCTCATGGTTGAAGGACAATGGTTGTTCATTTTATTTGAATGGAATGTTCCACAGCTTTGCACCCATTGTTGATAGGCTTTTTGTATTAAATCTAGAACAAGAACCGGTCTATAACATGAATGTCAAGAGGCATAAGCCTAATGAGATAAATCTGACATACTTTTGACATTGCCGGCTTGGACACACTAGCCTGAAACGCATGAAGAAGCTCCATGATGATTGATACGTCTCCAACATATCTATATTTTTTTATTGTTCCATGCTGTTATATTATCCTTCTTGGATGTTTTACAATCATTTTATAGCAACTTTATATCATTTTTGGGACTAACCTATTCACATAGTGCCCAGTGCCAGTTGTTGTTTTTTGCTTGTTTTTTACTTCGCAGAATATCAGTACCATACGAAGTCCAAATGCCACGAAACTATTTGGAGATATTTTTGGACCAGAATACAACTTGGGAGCCAAGGAAGCACCTAGGGGGAGGCCTGTGGGGCCCATAATACACCAGGGCATGCCAGAGGCCCCTGGCGTGCCCTGATGGGTTGTGGGGCCCACGGGGGTTTCCTCCACCGCCTCTCAGCTCTATAAATCCCCCAAAATTCCAGAAACCCTAGAGGAGCAAACGAAACACAATTCCAGTCGCCGCAAGTTCCAGAACCACGAGTTCCAATCTACACCATCACGGAGGGGTTCATTATCCTCATCGGTGCCTCTCCGATGATGCATGAGTAGTCCGCCATAGACCTACGGGTCCGTAGGCAGTAGCTAGATGGCTTCTTATCTCTTCTTGATTCTCAATACAATGGTTTCTTGGAGATCTATTTGATGTAATGAATTTTTGCGGTGTGTTTGTTGGGATCCGACGAAGATCGAGTTTATGATCAGTTTCTATCCATGAATATTATTTGAGTTTTCTTTTGATCTCTTATATGCATGGTTACTTATAGCCTCGTATTTCTCCTTTGAATCTTTGGCTTAGTTAGGCCAACTAGATTGATTTTCTTGCCATGGGAAGAGGTGCTTTGTGATGGGTTCGATCCTACGGTGTCCTCACCAAGTGACAGAAGGGCTAGAGAGGCACGTATGTATCATTGCTATTGAGGATAACAAGATGGAGTTTATTCCTACATGAATAGATCTTGTCTACATCATGTCACCATTCCTATTGCATTACTCCGTTTCTCCGTAAACTTAATACACTAGATGCATGCTGGATAGCGGTCAATGTGCGGAGTAATAGTAGTAGATGCAGAATCATTTCGGTCTACTAATCTTGGATGTGATGCCTATATAATGATCATTTCCTTGGATATCGTCATGATTATTTGATCTTCTATCAGTTGCTCAACATTAATTTGTTTACCCACTGTATGTTATTTTCTCGAGAGAAGCCACTAGTGAAATCTACGGCCTCCGGGTCTATCTTTCATCATATTGCTTTTCGATCTATTTTTTGCTGCATATGTTTGTAGATCTATTATCCCAAAAATCCAAAAATACCTTGTTGTACTTTTTATTTACATCTTTTATTTTATGCTTATTTCAGATCTATTTATCCAAACTCATACTATCTAATTTATCTTTTACCGAGGAGGGATTGACAACCCCTCTTATGCGTTGGGTTGTGAGGTTTTGTTCTTTGTGTGCAGGTACCATTTACATAGTGTTACTTGGTTCTCCTACTGGTTCGATAACCTTGGTTTCATAACTGAGGGAAATACCTACCATGGATGTGCTGCATCATCCCTTCCTCTCTGGGGAACTACCTACGCGATACAAGCAACAACCATCAATGATGGACTCCTAACTTCGTCCGACTTCGAGTCATTCGAAACATGCGAGTCATGCTTGCTCGACAAGATGACTAAGTCTCCTTTTGCAAAGAGCTGCGAGAGGGCGTCTGAGCTGTTGGAGCTAATACACAATGATGTGTGTGGTCCAATGAGCACAACTGCCAGAGGTGGCTATCAGTATTTCGTGACTTTTACCAACAACTTGAGTAGATATGGATATATCTATTTGATGAGGCACAAGTCTGAAACTTTTGAAAAGTTCAAAGAGTTTCAGAACGAGGTTGAGAATCAACTCGACGAGACTATAAAGTGATACGTCTCCAACGTATCTATAATTTTTGATTGTTCCATGCTATTATATTATCGATCTTGGATGTTTTATATGCATTATTATGCTATTTTATATCATTTTTTGGGACTTAACCTGTTAACCTAGTGCCAAGCGCCAGTTGATTTTTTCCTTGTTTGTCTTTACAGAAAATCAATATCAAACAGAACGAAAGTTTTTGAGGATTTTTCTTGGACAAAAATACACCCAGAAACCTTCGGGAGGAGGTTTGAGGGGCCACCATTTGGCGACAAGCTCAGAGGGCGGGCCCTGGGGGGGGGGCGCCGCCCAGGCTTGTGGGCCCCCTGATACTCCTCTAACCCTAATCTTTGCTTTATAAATACCCAAATATTCCCCATATACTAGAGGGCACACCAAAAATACTTTTCCACCACAATCTTCTGTTCTCATGAGATCCCATCTAGGGGCCTTTTCCGGCACTCTGACGGAGGGTGATTCGATCACAGAGGGCTTCTACATCAACCTTGCTGTCCTTCCGATGATGTGTGAGTAGTTTACCACAGACCTATGGGTCCATATCTAGTAGCTAGATGGCTTCTTCTCTCTCTTTGATCTTCAATAAAATGTTCACCTCGATGTTCTTGGAGATCTATTCGATATAATCTTCTTTTCCGGTGCGTTTGTTGAGATCCGATGAATTGTGGATATATGATCAGATTATCTATGAATATTATTTGAGTCTTCTCAGAGCTCTTTCATGCATGATTAAGATAGCTTTGTATTTCTCTCCTATGTATTAATTTGGTTTGGCCAACTAGATTGTTTTTTCTTGCAATGGGAGAGGTGCTTTGTAGTGGGTTCAATCTTGCAGTGCTCACACCCAGTGACATGCCATGCCATGTATTTGTATTGTTGCCACTAAGGATAAAAAAGTGGGGTTTATTCATATTGATTGGATCTATCCCTCTACATATATCATGTCATCTTGCTTAAGACGTTACTCCGTTCTTGTTAACTTAATACACTAGATGCATGCTCGATAGAGGTCGATGTGTGGAGTAATATTAGTAGATGCAGGCAGAAGTCGGTCTACTTGTCACGGATGTGATTCCTATATTCATGATCATTGCCTTAGATATCGTCATAACTTTGGGCTTTTCTATCAATTGCTCAACATTAATTTGTTTACCCATGGTATGCTTTCTTTCAAGAGAGAAGTCTCTAGTGAAACTATGGGCCCCGGGTCTATTTTTATCATATTATTTTTAGATCTATAAAATCAAAAACACAAAATACATTGCTGCAATTTATTTACCTTTACTTTATTTTGCACTTTTACTTATCTTTTATACCATCTCTATCAGATCTCATCCTTGCACGTAACCGTGAATGGATCGACAACCCCTTTTTCGCGTTGGGTGCAAGTATTTGTTTGTTTGTGTAGGTGCAATCACTGGGGACTTGTGTGTTCCTCCTACTGGATTGATACCTTGGTTCTTAAATGAGGGAAATACTTATCTCTACTTTGCTGCATCACCCTTTCCTCTTCAAGGGAAAAACCAACGCAAGCTCAAGAAGTAGCATAAAGCTTCTACGATCTGATCGTGGAGGTGAGTACACGAGCCAAGAGTTTGATGATCATCTAAAAAGCCGAGGTATAGTACCTCAGCTCACACCTCCAGGCACGCCACAGAGAAATGACGTGTCGGAACGGAGGAATCGTACCTTGTTGGACATGGTCCGGTCAATGATGAGCAAATCAGATTTACCCTTGTCATTCTGGGGATACGCTCTAGAAACTGCAGCTTTCACACTTAACAGGGTACCATCAAAATTCGTAGACAAGACATCTCATGAGATGTGGACCGGGAAGAGTCTTAGGTTGTGTTTTTTGAAGATTTGGGGTTGTGAAGCATTTGTCAAGCGACTTATGTCATACAAGCTTACACCCAAGTCGGATAAATGCATATTCATGGGATGTCCGAGGGAAACTTTGGGATACAACTTCTACAACCGAGAAGGGAACAAAGTGTTTGTTGCTTGGAACGGGGTTTTCCTTGAGAAAGAATTTCTCAGTCAGGAAGCCAGTGGGAGGACGGTCTGACTCGAAGAAATCCGAGGATCACTCGGGGATGACTCGGCTGGTGATGAGATCATACCAGAGTCGGTTAGGGAACCCGTAGTGGAAGCGGCACTGGAACCATGGAGGTCGAAAAGATTGCGCAAAGTGCGCGATGTTTTGTTGCTGGAAATCGACAAGCCGTCCACGTATGCGGAAGCGATGGTGAGCCCAGATTTCGAGGCATGGTTGGAGGTCATGAGGTCCGAGTTAAAGTCCTTGGATAAGAATCAAGTCGAGGACTTGGTTGATCCGCCGCCTGGCGTAACAACCATTGGTTGCAAATGGGTGTTTAAGAAGAAAACCGATGTGGATGGAAATGTTCAGATCCACAAAGCTCGGCTTGTCGCTAAAGGTTATGGACAGCTTCAAGGAATTGACTATGACGAGACTTACTCGCCGGTAGCGATGCTGAAGTCGGCGAGGATCATACTAGCTATAGCTGAGATATGGCAGATGGATGTCAAAACGGCTTTCCTTCACGGAAATTTAACTGAGGACGTGTATATGATACAACCCAAGGGTTTTGTCGATTCGACTAGCGCTAATAAAGTATGCAAGCTCAAGAGATCCATTTATGGGTTAAGACAAGCATCTCGGGGTTGGAATATTCATTTTGATGAAGTCATTACTGGTCTCCATTTCATCAAAATTGAAGAGGACACTTGTTTATACAAGCAGTTAAGTGGGAGCTCGATAGTGTTTGAAAGATCGAGGATGTCGCCTAGAGGGGGGGGGGGGTGAATAGGCGCTTTAAAATAATTATGGTTTAGGCTTGAACAAATGCGGAATAAACCTAGCGGTTAATTTGTCAAGCACAAAACCTAAAACAACTAGGCTCACCTATGTGCACCAACAACTTATGCTAAGCAAGATAAGCCACTATGTGATAACAAGATATATGACAAAGAACAATATGGCTATTACAAAGTAAAGTGCATAAGTAAAGGGCTTGGGTAAGAGATAACCGAGGCACACAGAGACGACAATGTATCCCAAAGTTCACACCCTGGCGGATGCTAATCTCCGTTTGGAGCAGTGTGGAGGCACAATGCTCCCCAATAAGCCACTAGGGCCACCGTAATCTCCTCACGCCCTCGCACAATGCAAGATGTCGTGATTCCACTAAGAGACCCTTGAGGGTGGTCACCGAACCTGTACAAATGGCGACCCTTGGGGGCGGTCACCGAACCCGTACACTTTGGCAACCCTTGGGTACGGTCATCGGTACCCGTCAAATTGCTCGGGGCGATCTCCACAACCTAATTGGAGACCCCGATGCTTGCCCGGAGCTTTACACCACAATGATTGAGCTCCGAACAACACCAACCATCTAGGGCGCCAAGGCACCCAAGAGGAACAAGCTCTAGGGTGTCCAAACACCCAAGAGTAACAAGCTCAAGGGTACAAAGCACCCAAGAGTAATAAGCTTCTCAACTTGTAACTTCCACGTATCGCGTGGAGAACTCAAACCGATGCACCAAATGCAATGGCAAGGGCACACGGAGTGGCCAAGTCCTTCTATCTCAAATCCCACCGAAGCAACTAATGCTAGGGAGGAAGATGAGAGGAAGAACAAGAAGGAGAACACCAAGAAACTCCAAGTTCTAGATCCAATGGGTTCCCCTCACATAGAGGAGAAAGTGATTGGTGGAAATGTGGATCTAGATCTCCTCTCTCTTTTCCCTCAAAAACTAGCATGAATCCATGGAGGGATTGAGAGTTAGCAAGCTCGAAGAAGGTCAACAATGGGGGAAGAACACGAGCTCAAAGGATGAGGTTCAATGGGGAAGAAGACCCCCTTTTATAGGTGGGGAAAAATCCAACCGTTATGCTCACAGCCCGCACAGAGCGGTACTACCGCTCCAAGGAGCGGTACTACCGCTAGGGCGGTAGCACCCCATTGAAAAACAACAACGAGGAGGCAAAAGGCCAGTAGAACCGCCGGAGCGGTACTACCGCTCGCCCTCACGGTACTACCGCTAGGGATCGCGGTACTACCACAAAGGGTAGCGGTACTACTGCTTGCGAGCGGTACTAAAAAAATACATCCGGGCCTACCACCGTAGGACTTGGGACGAGTTTTTGGTCCGAAGCATGACTACCGCTGTAGGAGCCGCGGTAGTACCGCTCTTGAGCGGTAGTAAAAAATTACATCCGCTCCAATTCGCGGTAGTACCGCTGCAACCTTTTCAGAACACCAAAACTGCCACAACTTTTGCAAACGGACTCCAAATTCGATGAAACCAAGTTTGTTGGAAAGCTAGCGACAAGGGCTACCACAATATTGAAAGAAATATAAATAAGAAGCAAATTAGACAAGGTCCATAAGAAAATGGTGAGAACCCTTCCTCAGATAAGACCGGTAAAACCTCCAACACCGAAAACATCATAGAAGACGCATGAACTCCATTTTCGATGAACTCAAGCTTGTCATCAAGATGGCCATAAGCTCTAAGACTCACAAATATAACCAAACAAGAACCAAGAAACTTGATGCAAGGATGCAATGGTTTGAGCTCTCTACTAACGATACGATCAAACTACCAACTTGAGAGCCCCCCTTGATTGTACGGCAAACGATCCTATAACACGGTCTCCTAACTACCACCACGAGACCGGTAAAATAGGAAACCTATCAAGGGCAAAACTTTTCCTTGCACATGGTCCACTTGAGCTAGATGAAGACAATCTTGACTCCCTCAAGTTGGACCACCTTTCTTGGTTGCGTTGGCTCGATGAAGACTAGATGATTGCTCCTCCATAGTCCACTATGGGTAAGCCACTCTTAGGCACATTTCACAAGTCCATTGACACCACAATGGATGGCAAGATTCAAGCACTTGATCTCTTCGTGATGCTCCACTTGAACTTTCACACGGCAGTCTTGATGACGATCACCACTTGATGTCATCCTTTCCATGGGTTGTTGATAACCCAGAAGTATAGGGGATCGCAACAGCTTTCAAGGGTAGAGTACTCAACCCAAATTTATTGATTCGACACAAGGGGAGCCAAAGAATATTCTTGAGTATTAGCAGTTGAGTTGTCAATTCAACCACACCTGGATAACTTAGTATCTGCAGCAAAGTATTTAGTAGCAAGAGTGGTATGATAATAATGGTAACAGTAGCAACAGTAAAGATAAATGTTTTTGGGTTTTTGTAGTAGTTGTAACAGTAGCAACGGAAAAGTAAACAAGCGAAGAACAATATATGAAAAGCTCGTAGGCAATGGATCAATAATGGATAATTATGCCAGATGCGATTCCTCATGCAATAGTTATAACATAGGGTGATATAGAACTAGCTCCAGTTCATCAATGTAATGTAGGCATGTATTCCGTAAATAGTCACACGTGCTTATGGAAAAGAACTTGCATGCCATCTTTTGTCCTACCCTCCCGTGGCAGCGGGGTCCTAGTGGAAACTAAGGGATATTAAGGCCTCCTTTTAATAGAGAACCGGACCAAAGCATTAACACATAGTGAATACATGAACTCCTCAAACTACGGTCATCACCGAGAAGTATCCCGATTATTGTCACTTCGGGGTTGTCGGATCATAACACATAATAGGTGACTATAGACTTGTAAGATAGGATCAAGAACACACATATATTCATGAAAACATAATAGGTTCAGATCTGAAATCATGGCACTCGGGCCCTAGTGACAAGCATTAAGCATAGCAAACTCATAGCAACATCAATCTCAGAACGTAGTGGATACTAGGGATCAAACCCTAACAAAACTAACTTGATTACATGGTAAATCTCATCCAACCCATCACCATCCAGCAAGCCTACGATGGAATTACTCACTCACGGCGGTGAGCATCATGAAATTGGTGATGGAGGATGGTTGATGATGACGACAGCGACGAATCCCCCTCTCCGGAGCCCCGAACGGACTCCAGATCAGCCCTCCCGAGAGAGATTAGGGCTTGGCGGCAGCTCCGTATCGCAAAACACGATGAAACTTTCTCCTTGATTTTTTTCTCCGCGAGACGGTATATATGGAGTTGGAGTTGAGGTCGGAGGAGGTCCGGGGGGCCCACGAGATAGGGGGGCGCGCCCTAGGGGGGCGCCCCCCTGCCTCATGGACAGGCCCTGGGCCCCCTGGCCTTGATTCTTTCGCCAAAAATTCTTATTAATTCTGAAAAGTCCCTCCATGGATTTGCAGGTCATTCCGAGAACTTTTCTTTTCTACACATAAAACAACATCATGGTAGTTCTGTTGAAAACAGCGTCAGTCCGGGTTAGTTTCATTCAAATCATGCAAGTTAGAGTCCAAAACAAGGGCAAAAGTGTTTGGAAAAGTAGATACGTTGGAGACGTATCAACTCCCCCAAGCTTAAATCTTTGCTTGTCCTCAAGAAATTCAGTTGATAAACTGAAAGTGAAAAAGAAAAACTTTTACAAACTTTGTTTGCTCTTGTTGTTGTAAACATGAAAAGCCAGCATTCAAGTTTCAGCAAATATTACGAACTAACTATACTCACAATAACACATAGGTCTCACAATTACTCATATCAATAGCATAATCAGCTAGCGAGTCATAATAATAAAACTCGGATGACAACACTTTCTCAAAATAATCATAACATGATAAAACAAAATGGTATCTCGCTAGCCCTTTCTGAGACCGCAAAACATAAATGCAGAGCACCTTTAAAGATCAAGGACTGACTAAACATTGTAATTCATGGTAAAAGGGATCCAGTCAAGTCATACCCAATATAAACCAATAATAATGAATGCAAATGACAGTGTGCTCTCCAGCGGGTGCTTTTAATAAGAAGGGTGATGACTCAACATAAAAGTAAATAGATAGGCCCTTCGCAGAGGGAAGCAGGGATTTGTAGAGGTGCCAGAGCTCAATTTTAAAATAGAGATTGAATAACATTTTGAGCGGCATACTTTCGCTGTCAACGCAACACCTATGGGATGGCTGTATCTTCCACACTAAATGCATTATAGGCAGTTCCCAAATAGAATGGTAAAGGTTTATACTCCCCCAACCACCAACAAGCATCAATCCATGGCTTGCTCGAAACAACGAGTGCCTCCAACATACAACAGCCCTGGGGGAGTTTTGTTTAATTATTTTGATTTGCATTGATCTTTTTGGATCATGGGACTGGGCATCCCGGTTACCGGCCCTTTCTCGTGAATGAGGAGCGGAGTCCACTCCTCTGAGAATAACCCACCTAGCATGGAAGATATAGGCAGCCCTAGTTGTTACATGAGATGCTCGAGCATACAAAACAGAATTTCATTTGAAGGTTTGGAGTTTGGCACATACAAATTTACTTGGAACGGCAGGTAGATACCGCATATAGGAAGGTATAGTGGACTCATATGGAACAACTTTGGGGTTTAAGGAGTTTGGATGCACAAGCAGTATTCCCGCTTAGTACAGGTGAAGGCTAGCAAAAGACTGGGAAGCGACCAACTGAGAGAGCGACAACAGTCGTAAGCATGCATAAAAATTAATTCACACCGAGTACAAGCATGAGTAGGATATAATCCACCATGAAAATAAATATCGTGAAGGCTATGTTGATTTGATTCAACTACATGCGTGAACATGTGCCAAGTCGAGTCACTCAATTCATTCAAAGGAGGATACCATCCCATCATACCACATCATAATCATTTTAATAGCATGTTGGCACGCAAGGTAAACCATTATAACTCATAGCTAATCAAGCATGGCACAAGTAACTATAATCT
Organism: Triticum aestivum; assembly: GCF_018294505.1. Classification (NCBI taxonomy): domain Eukaryota; kingdom Viridiplantae; phylum Streptophyta; class Magnoliopsida; order Poales; family Poaceae; genus Triticum; species Triticum aestivum. The sequence goes on along the minus strand of NC_057801.1, from coordinate 606,516,586 downwards.
CTAAATGTCATTGCAAATATGTTTACTTCATAATAGCTGACTCAGGAACGATGAATCATCATATTTACAAAAATAAGAGAGGTCGAGTTCATACCAGCTTTTCTCATCCCAATAAGTCCATCATATATCGTCATTATTGCCTTTCACTCGCACGACCGAACAATGTGTATAATAATAAAAGTGTACGTGCATTGGACTAAGCTGGAATCTGCAAGCATTCAACTCAAGAGAGAAGACAAGTAATATGGGCTCTAAATATAAATAAACAATCATGCATATAAGAACCACTAAGCATTTTCAATATGGTCTTCTCGACCCCTAAAGGAAAGAAAAGAAAATAGAACTATTTACACGGGAAAGCTCCCAACAAGTAAAAGAAGAACGAGAAATCTTTTTGGTTTTTCATTTTAATTCGTACTACAGGCAAGGAAATTAAACTAACTATTTTTTTTTCTCAAGGTTTATCAAACACACAAGAAGAAGACTAGAAAAAGGAATTTAAACTAGCATGGATAATACAATGAAAGAGTATGAGCACCGATGACTAGTGTGTGAACATGAATGTAAAGTCGGTGAGAAATACGTACTCCCCCAAGCTTAGGCTTTTGGCCTAAGTTGGTTTAATACCAAGGACCGCCTGGCTGATATCCATAAGTGAAACTGGGATTGTACTGAGATGAAGAGGCAACAGCCTCCTGGGCAGCAGCGTGTTGGTGAGCTGCCTCCATTCCCCTCTCATATTCAGTGGCTTCTTCCCTGGTGACAACATATCTTCCTCTTGCCTGATAATCAAAAAGGTAGGGAGTAGGAAGAGTGACAGGGACGACGTTGCATCTGTCAAAGATTAGTCGATAATGGAGGAATTGGACATTCCTCTCAAGAAAATGATGACTAAACATAGCTTATTTATCCAAACAAACAGCAGGCATTATCATATCTCTTTCTCGCGGGGCTATACCAAGAAAATTAGCCACACGGGTTGCATAAATTCCTCCAAAGAAATTTCCCTTTCTACTATTATTCTGCAACCTACGTGCAACAATTGCCCCCAAGTTATAACCTTTATAACCTGACACAACACTCTTGAGGACACAAAGATCAGGGGCACACATGTGACATACCTCATCCTTACCATTAATGCATCTACCAATAAAGAGAGCAAAGTAATGTAAAGCAGGAAAATGAATGCTCCCTATGGTAGCTTGTGCTACGTCCCTAGATTCTCCCACAGTAATATTCGCAAGGAAATCTCTAAATTCAGATTTGGGAGGATCATTAATATTACCCCACTGCTGGAGTTTGCAAGCAGTTGTAAAATCCTCTAACTCCATGGTGTAAGATGAATCATAAATATCAAATAGGACACTAGGAGAATTACGCGTACAGTTATATTTAAACCTCCGCACAAAGGAATCAGTCAATTGAGAGTATTGAGGACACTTATCTTGTAAGAAGTACTCCAGCTCAGCATTACGCACATACGCGTCAAATTCCTCCTTGAAGCCTGCTTCGATCATAAAATCATCGGATGGCCACTCACAAGCCCGTACATATGCATTCCTCGGCAATTCAACGTCTTGCTCACGTATAGCAATCCTTGGCCCTTTCTTTGCCGAGGAACCACCTTGGTACAATCTTCTAAGCATATTTCTTTTTCTGAAAATTTCTGAAATTTTAGTAACTTCAAAATAAAAGTGCATAAAACTAAACAAGATTGATAGTAACTACTCCTACAAGTGCCTAGAGCCCATATCATGCATTAGAATTACTTGGAACCTCAAAAATTGAACATGCAAGCTCAAGAACAGGGTCACCAAGACAACAAGGATTTGCAATGAATAAAGCACTAAAACAAAAACTAATTGGACCAATGGAGAAGTCACATACCAAGCAACAATCTCCCAAAGCAGTTTTGTGAATGGAGCTTTGAGCTAAGAGATCAAAAATCGCAGCAAAACGAGCTAGAACTCGTGCTTGAGCTGGATGGGGATTTTTTTGGGTAGAAGATGGAGTGTGTGGGTGCTGGCATAAGTGGAGGGGATCCACCAGGGGCCCACGAGACAGGGGGCGCGCCCTACAGGGGGGCGCGCCCTCCTCTCTCGTGGCCTGGTGCTTGGCCCTCCTGTAGTGTTTTCAGTGCCTAAAATCCCCAAATATTCCAGAAAAAAATCATACTAAATTTGCAGGGCATTTGGAGCACTTTTATTTTTGGACAATTTTTAATGCACGGATAATTCAGAAAACAGACGGATAATACTAATTTGCTTTATTAAATCTAAATAACAAAAAGTAAAAAGAGGGTACAGAAGGTTGTGCCTTCTAGTTTCATCCATCTCGTGATCATCAAAATGAACCCGCTAACAAGGTTGATCAAGTCTTGTTAACAAACTCATTCCGAATAACACAGAACCGGAGAAATTTCGAATAACACTAAGTTACCTCAATGGGGATATGAAAATCCCCAACAATAAGAATATCATACTTTTTCTTGACAGTAGGGAGAGGAAATTCAAAACCTCAAAAAATGATAGTTGGAACTTTTTCAATAGAATTGATGCTATGAACTTGAGATTGTTTCCTCATAAAGTGTACCATATGCTCATTGCCATTAACATGAAAAGTGACATTGCCTTTGTTGCAATCAATAACAGCCCCTTCAGTATTAAGAAAAGGTCTACCAAGGATAATAGACATACTATCGTCCTCGGGAATATCAAGAATAACAAAGTCCGCTAAGATAGTGACATTTGCAACCACAACAGGCACATCCTCACAAATACCGACAGGTATAGCAGTTGATTTATCAGCCATTTGCAAAGATATTTCAGTAGGTGTCAACTTATTCAATTCAAGTCTACGATATAAAGAGAGAGGCATAACACTAACACTGGCTCCAAGATCACATAAAGCAGTTCTAACATAATTTCTTTTAATGGAGCATGGTATAGTTGGAACACCCGGATCTCCAAGTTTCTTTGGTATTCCACCCTTAAAAGTGTAATTAGCAAGCATGGTGGAAATTTCAGCTTCCGGTATCTTTCTTTTATTTGTGGTGATATCCTTCATGTATTTAGCATAAGGATTTACTTTAAGCATATCAGTTAAGCGCATACGTAAGAAAATAGGTCTAATCATTTCAGCAAAGCACTCAAAATCCTCATCATCCTTTGACTTGGATGGTTTAGGAGGAAAGGGCATGGGTTTCTGAACCCATGGTTCTCTTTCTTTATCGTGCTTCCTAGCAACAAAATCTCTCTTATCATAACATTGATTCTTTGATTGTGGGTTATCAAGATCAACAGCAGGTTCAATCTCTACATCATTGTTATTACTAGGTTGAGCATCCATATGAACATCATTGTTAGCATTATCATCAGGTTCATGTTCATCACCTAATTGTGTTTCAAAATCAGAAATAGAAATATCATTGGGATTCTCAGGTGTTTCTGCAATAGGTTCACTAGAAGTTTGCAAAGTCCTATCATTCTTCTTTTTCTTCTTCTTCTTAGAAGAACTAGGAACATCTAGATTATTATTCTGAGAATCTTGTTCAATTTTCTTAGGGTGGCCTTCAGGATACAAAGGTTCCTGAGTCATTCTACCAGTTCTAGTAGCCACTCTAACAGCAAAGTCATTTTTATTATTCAATTCATTAAGCAAATCATTTTGAGCTTTGAGCACTTTCTCGGCTTGAGTAGCAACCATAGAAGCATATTTGCTAACGCGGTGAAGTTCATCTTTAACTCTAGCCAGATTATCACCTACGCGTCCTATCTCGAAAGCATTATTCTTTAACTCTCTACCAACATAAGCATTAAAACTTTCTTGTCTAGCCATAAAGTCATAAGCATGGGCTATGAAATTTAGTAGAGGGTATTTCAACTTTATCATATCTATAGAGAGAATTTACCTTTACTACCTGTGTCGGGTTATCAAGACAATGTAGTTCTTCAGGCGGTGTATTCAGACCATGTATTTCTTCAATAGGAGGTAAATTCTTAACATCTTCAGCTTTAATACCTTTTTCCTTCATTGATTTCTTTGCCTCTTGCATATCTTCAGGACTGAGAAATAAAACACCTCTCTTCTTCGGAGTGGGTTTAGGAATAGGCTCAGGAGTTGGCTCAATTGGTTCAGGAATTACTTCAGGAACTGGCTCGGGAAGTGTCCAATTATTTTCATTAGTTAACATATTATTCAATAGTATTTCAGCTTCGTCGACTGTTCTTTCCCTGAAAACACAACCAACACAACTATCCAAGTGGTCCTTGGAAGCATCGGTTAGTCCATTATAAAAGATATCAAGTGTTGGGGACATAACTATTTGTGTAAGCCGCCCAGGAGGGGCCGGGTTACGCAAAGAGGACTCACCAGAGAGAAGCCCAAGACCAAAGTATGAAGATGGCGGTTCATAGAGAGCTTAAGGCCCACAGGCGACTTAAGGCCCGTTGTAATAAACCGCTGTAATAATATTACTTGTATCATAAGGTAGACTTAACTAGTCACCGAGCCGGACATTGTTTATAAGCCGGCCGGGACTCTGTAAGCCGCAGGGCGTCGACCCGTGTATATAAGGGGACGACCCGCTGACGGCTTAGAGAAAGAGACAACTCATCGAGAGCCAGGCATAGCGTATCTCACTCCCTGGTCTTCGAAACATCAATACCAACCCAACTAGACGTAGGCCTTACCTTCACCGTAAGGGGCCGAACTAGTATAAAATCTCTCGTGTCCTTTGTCCCGATTAACCCCTTCAAGCTTCCTAGTTGCGATGGCTCCACAACTAAGTCCTTTCATGAGGACATCTGACGTGACAATTCCACGACAGTTGGCGCCCACTGTGGGGCCAGCGCATGGTGGATTTGAGTTCTTGAAGGGCAACTTCGAAGGGCTCAAGGGATACGTAGTAGGCCGGATGACCAAAAATCATCGCGGCAAGATCTACATCGATGACGAAGGCTGGGGCCCCGACGCCGGCTCAATTGAGTACGGGTACCGGGTCCCCTTCGGAGCCACGTCTTCATCGGCCGGATTGGTGAGCCGGGGCCTGAGCCGGACAACTGCACCGACCTCGTCGAGACGGCTCAGCGTGCGAAACCCGCCCGAGTTCAAACCGGCATGAAGCGTGTCTTTGTGGGCTGCGTCCGTGGAGAAGAACTTTCTGAAGGTCCTGAAGATGGTGGTGAGATGGCCATCCACTCTGACGGTGATTCGTCCACCGGTTCAATAGATTCTTTGTATCAAGTTCAAGACGGTGCGCTCGGGGGCTGTTCCGATGGCCTTAATATTCCGGACCTTTGTGAGTCACCAAATTGGGCAGGAGTCTTTATGGCTGGGACTCAACCCGGACAAAACTCTACAGCCGCGGCCGCAATTACTTCTGGGTTAGGAGCAGCCGGGGTAGGAGGCCCTGCACGCCCGCCGGCTCAAGTACTGATAGACCTCATGGACAAGCTTACGACCCTGTTAACCGCCACGGTTATCCCTGCAAACAAAGATGAGCATGACGCCGAGGTAGCACAGGTACGTGAGGAGATAGCTCAGGCCAAGGAGGCCTTAGCAGCTGAGGATACTAGGCTAGCTACGGAGTAGGTGGCTCTTGACGCCCGGGCACAGCGGTTGCAGTCAGAGGCTTACCAACTCACGATGAGTTTAAACGCGTCCAGTGAGGTAATGAGGAGGAGACACTAGAAGACCCAATCCCGGTTGCCTCCGAATTATGACCCGAGGGTTCTTTTTGCTACACCCGGAGCCGGCCCAAGTAACTTGCCCGATGCTAATCAGTTTATGACATCCGGAGCGGGAGGACCGGCTCAGCGTTGGGAGATGCCACCTCCTCATATGAGCATGGCGCCGCCGCGTTATGTGCCGGTACCAGAGGGTCACTTTTCCAACCCCATGGAGAATTTAATCACGGCGTCAGCGCGCCTGGCGGCTCTTCCAGTGGATGGCGATGACCCGATAGCGGTGGAGACCCGGAGGATCAGGGAACTTGTTCAGACAGCCCTGGCTCAGCAAGAGACCTATTCTTATAATCGGGATAGATTTCATTCAGCTCCTCCGCCTTGGTTAGCACCGCCTCATCAGAATCGGAGTCAGAGTTACAGCAGGCGCATAGGATCTGAAGTTTTGTCACGCAACGTCCAACGCCATGACCAACATGGAGGCTATAACCCGGTGCAAGATCGAGTACGTCAGGAGAAAGAGCGAGCGGCTCCGCTAGCGGCTCAACAGATGGCACGTCAGGATATGCCGGGGTATCCAACGGCTTCTACTGAGATGGGAATAGCCACCAGAGCCGGTGGCTCTTCTTGTTTGGTACCGGCTTTGTGCAATGTGCGCCTGCCCAAAGATTTCAAGGGACCTCGAAAGGTGCCGAATTACACGGCTGACTTACAGCCTGAAGCATGGATCGAGAGTTATGAGATGGCCATGGAACTGTTGGAGGTTAGTGACGCGGTAATGGCTAAATATTTTACCATGATATTAGATGGAACGGCCCGGTCTTGGTTTAAAGGTTTACCACCCGATTCCATTGGTTCATGGGAAGAGCTAAGGGCCCGTTTCATCCGGAACTTCAAAGACACCTGTAAGAAATCTATGACGATCGTGGACTTAATGAATTGTAAGCAGGGGGAAGGTGAATCTACCACCCATTGGGTACGTCGAGTCAAGGAGATAATTCATTCATCTGATAAGATGGATGCCGGCTCTGCTGCCCTTACAATGGAAAAGAATTGCAGCTTCAAGCCGCTAAGGCAGAAGTTGGGGCGCCTTAAACGTGATTGCAAGGATATGGGTACGCTAATGGCGGCTTTGGTCAAATATGCCGATTCTGATAGTACCAAGGATCTCGAGTCTGACGGTGAAAAGACAGGGAAGGGAAAATAGAATGATAGTAGAAAGGGCCAACAGCACAGCCCGGAGAATCAAAATAGCAATAAGCGTAAAGCGGATGACAACCCAGAACTTGTGGACAACGTTAATACACAAGGTAACAATCAGAGGCATAAGGGTAAGTGGCCTCGATCCGGCGGGTTATACACCTTTCTTCATAGTTTATGGAGTCTAGGCGGCTTTGCTAAGTGATATTTGGCCATGGGATATAACCCATCTTTGGTTTTACTATACTTGAGCCACCGGCTCTTATGATACATATGTTTTTTGACAATGTACATATTATATAAAGTAATAAAGCAGGACCTTTGTCCTTTTTTCATCCTCAAAAAGTGTATATGTCTTTTTGACAGGTGGTGGAAACAACCAACAGGGACCGGATCATATCTGAATCCGGCTTTCCCTTTGGGCCGGCTTATGATCATATCTGAATCTAGCCATGATCACTTGGGGGCTTCCTGTTCAAACATGGGTCGTATCCGAACCAAAGAGAACATAGCTGTCGATACCCACTTGATCGGCATACTGCCAAGCCTACTTGGGGGCTTCCTGATCATATTTGAATCACAACTTAACCCCTTTAGGTCTGACGTGGATCGTATACGAATCAGCGTCATTAAACAAATCCTATGGTCACTTGGGGGCTTCCTGTTCAAACATAGGTCGTATTCGAACCAAAGAGAACATAGCTGTCGATACCCACTTGATCGGCATCGCCAAGCCACTGGGGGCTATATGATCGTATCCGAATCTTAGCTTAACCCCTTTGGAACGGTTTACTGATCGTATCCGAATCAGAAGCCTGTAAAGTATTTTGATTATCCTGAAATCTTGTGAAAAGCATTTTGAGATATTTTTTGTCTTGCTGGTTTAATATTCATCACCCCAAGTTGTTAAGTGCCGGGTGAACATTATATGAGCCGGAAAGATTATTCAAGGATTGCAGAATAAGGCAAGTAAAGTTTAAAATGCCAAGGAAGCAAAAGCCAGAAATATATGGCCATGGCAGCTTACGAAAAGTATTAAGCATGCACAAAGGCATGACCGGCATAGGGAAGTTTTTTCTACCCTATTACAAGACTCCCCGAGTCTGAAATTGATGAAGCATTGTTTTTTGGCCAAACACCTGGCGATTCACTCCTTCGGCAGGCTTGAGGGCTCCGGGTTATCCTTCTCCGCTTCTCTGTCGGCTGTTTGGTCCTGGAAAGTTGATGAGGCCCAATCAATGCCGCTCAAAGCTTCAAATTCAGCTTCAGCATCTATTAAACCGACCGGGTCCACTTCAGGGGCAAAAGTATGCTTACGAATTGGAGGGATCAGGCTGATTTGATCATATGGAGCGTTTGGGATTTTCTGGTTTTCACTGTCATAAGCCAACGCATACTTGCTAAGGTCAGTGTTGTTTCCAATAAGGGTGGCCACCGGACATATGGCTTTGACGCAGGCGGTGAAGTCATGATCATCAAAGGCATTGCCGTCTTCCTTTAGACTCAGGTATCCAAGAGCAAGGTCTGTCGGGTCTAGTTCTGGCAGCCATGCTTTTGCCCGGCTCAATGCGGCTACGGCCCCGGCTCTTGAGGATGAACGCCTTAAGTCTTGGATCCGCTGAGGTAGAAAGGCAAGGCTCTTCAATACATCTTGCAAAAGGCGGGGATGAGGAGTTGACAAGGCTACAACGGCCAACGCGCGTTGTGTCCCGGAGTATAGCTGTTCCACCAAGGTATAAACTGCTTTAAGTTTGATCAGTGTGTTTTGCTTCAGGTTGATACTCCTGGAGCCTGTATGTGCACAAGCATAATAGTCAACCGGAAGTAATTATTGCAATAGTCATTGTAAGGTTACAATGTTTAAGGCCGGCTCACAATAACTTACCAAAGATGGCTGAGACCATTTGAGATATCTGCTGTTTTAAGTCGGACAGTTCGGTTGTTGTTTTGGCAAGAGATGCTTCGGCTGTCTCGGCCCGAGTCACCAGGGAAGCTTTCTCATTAGCCCAAGTTTTCTTCTCCGATTCAAATTTCTTCTTTAGCTTCTCATTTTCAGAGACACTAAATTTGAATTTGGAATTAGCCTTCTACATTTCAAGTTCTTGAGTCTCCAGACGACTCTTCAGGGCAGCGAGCTCTGATTCAAATTGACTTCTGGCAGCCTGCATTGACACCAGGTTATGGTAAGGATTATAGTAAGGTAACATTCAAGTCCCGAGCACTTTACAAGTAAAGATACTTGGCACTTGGGGGCTAATGTATGCTGAATAATTTTTTAACTTTATCCTGCCGGGTCACACATATTAAGTCTCAAGAACCTTACAAGTAATGATACTTGACACTTGGGGGCTAATGTGTATTGCAGATTTAAAAGCTTTATGTGATAACCGAGTTAAGTAACTTCTTTTTTAAGCCAGATGAAATAACAGCTAAAGCAAATTTCTAAAAGTCTACAACATATTTGTTCATAAGCAATAGACTTGGGGGCTGGTACAGTATGTAAGATTCAGGTAAAAAGTATAAGTTATACCTCAGATTTGTGCTGTATTTGTTTCACCATGTCAATTTCCAGGTCACGGCTGTTATGAACCTGATTCAGATAGGCCGAGACTATATCACCAACGCTTAAGTGAGTATAATCAGTGATGTCCTATTTGGCTTTTTGGCGTTGGGTTAATTCTTCCTTGGCGGTACATTTGGCAAGGACGGTAGGCCGCCCTGGCTCAACAAACTGAGACTTCACAAATTCAACTTCCGGCTCATTTGTTTTGACTGGGCTAGGAGTCTTCGGGTTACTTGTTTGGAGAGTATCTTCAGCAGGTGGATCAGAGGTTGGTATTGGAATATCAGAAGCTGGATCAAGCGGCGGCTGATGGGTAGAATTGTCTGGAGCAGATGTATTGATCACCGGTTCAGCCACGACCGGTTCTTCAGACGGCTTATTCTTCTTAGCCCGTTTACTAGGTTTCACTTGCATACTGTTAACAAAAGCAGAAGGATGAATATGCAAGCATAGGTAAATCAAAAAGTGCATAAGTTTATATTACCCGAGAGCAGTTTTGAAAGTCGGCATATTTGACTACATGGATTCGCCAGAAGAAGGAGAGGTATCCTGATAGTTGGAGTCAGATGAATTGAGAGGTTGACGAATTAAGCCTGCTAAAGGTAATACATAACATAAATCGAAGATAACCTCAGTCCGACACTTCCTGGTTACATCAGGTAAGCCGGAGGAGAGTTCTGCATCCTTGTTGTTCTGGGTCTACCTCCGGTTCTCAAACTGTTGTTACTTCAAAATAAATTGAGGATCTTGATAAGCAAGTGCATGTGAAAATCTTACTTTCTGGGTCACCCTCCGGGGCTTTCGATTTGGCAAAGGCTCTGAGTCGGAGGAGATTATAGTTACCTCTTCATTGGTTGCTCGACTGTTCCCCGTATCTTCCTGAAGGGATAAAATGTCAGACAGGTGATAACAAGGGACTTCAGAAAATTTAAAGATTACCTCTTCCTCATCCGAAGAGCTATCCTCCAATCTGAGTAAGTCGGAGGCGCTGGGTTTCTTATTCTTTGAGGTTCCTACCTTGGCGGCTTTCCTTTCAGCTTTCTTGGTCGTCCTGGCTTGTTTGGCCGCTTCATGATCATATTTGGCTTCCCAGAAGTCATCACTGGCCTGTGGAAAAAGTTAAAGATTTATGAGTATCAAGAAAGGTAAAATGTATCAGTGAAACATTTGTTATGATTGATAACTTACCGCAGGGGCCGGGTTATTCTTGCAAAATGGAAGTAAGCCGAAGGTGTTGCTCGTCACAGTGCCCTCCTTCAGCAGTGACTGGGTTGTAGCATCCACCACGTCATCTAGTAAGTCGTCAGGGCTATGGCGTAGCGGATCAGTCTTTTCTCCAGTATAAGTACACATTAAGCCGGGACGGTGGCTTAATGGAAGTATACGCCAGGTGACCCAGACCTAGACCAGATCGATGCCGTTTAAGCCATTCCCCAACAAAGCTTTTATTTTCTTGATGGTGGAATTGAGAGGCACGCGTTCAAGGGTTGTCAGCTTGTCTGGTAGCGGATGGTTAGACTCAAGGCGCAGGGCGCGGAAGCCGGGCAGAGGTTTTTCATCAGCCGGAGAAGTGTCCTGACAGTAGAACCACGTCTGGTTCCAAGATTTGGGGTGACTCGGCAACTCAGCATAAGGGAAAAGACAGTCTCTCCGTCGCTGGATTGAGATGCCGCCAAGCTCAAGACTAGGCCTGTTGGCACGTTCATTTTGCCGGTTCATGTAAAAAAGTTCCTTGAATAAAAGCAGACTTGGCTCCTCTCCCAGATACACCTCGCAGAAGACTTGAAAATTGCAAATATTTGACACGGAATTGGGTCCGATGTCTTGAGGTCTAAGGTCAAAGAAATTTAAAACCTCTCTGAAGAATTTTGAGCCGGGCAGAGCAAATCCACGGCTCATATGATCCGTAAAAATTATTACTTCCCCTGCTTTGGGGTGAGGCTTTTCTTCAGACGGGTTAGGGGCACGGTATGACATGACGTCCTTTTTTGGCAGATCCCCAGACTTTACAAACTCAGCTAGTTTGCTATTGGTCACTATGGATGGAACCCAATTGCAAGTTACATGGGCCTTGGTAGCCTTAGGAGCCATCAAAGCAATTGGCCTATGAAAAAACAAGAGGATCCGGTTCAATTTTAACCCGGGAGGAAAATCTTGATTATTTAAAGTGGCGGCTTAATGAGGGGCCTAATGATATAAGGATGACTGTGCAACAATATTTAAGCCGCTACAAGTATCAAGGGCAATTCAAAAAATTTCCGGGTCATAAGGAGTAATCAAGGTTCTGTGTCATTTATTTAAGCCGGACATCTCGACAGTTGTGTTTCAGGGCATTTACCAGAAGAGGTTTTTCGGGTGATAAAAGCAAGTTTCACAACTAACAGTTGTTACTCTGGATCAAAATATTGCTCTAAAAAGAAACGTTTTCTAGACCTAAAACAGGGCAGAGGAGTTCATGCACTCGAAGAGGGTTTCTGAACAAGAGAAATGAGATCTATTTTTATGCAAGATCAACACAAACAAGCACGGCAGTAGTTCTACGTGGTTTTTACGATCTAAACAGGGCATTGGAAGGAACTAGCGAGGGTTTGGTGTCAAGCAGTGATGAACACTGACGAACTCAGCAAGGACCTAACGCAGATCTGAGAAAGGGAATGAGAGGAACTCACGGATGCGGACGAGCTGCCGAGGTTCACCGTCGATCTTTGGTCCGAGCCAGATTGATGCAGCGGCCTGAGTCGGTGAAGACGAGGGGTTCGACAGTGGCGGCGGCAGAGCTCGGGAAGAGGCAAGAGGAAGAAGATGACTGGGGAAAGACCTAGGTCGCCCTATTTATAAGGGAAGACTGACCGAGAGGGCGCGAAAGACGAGGAGATAACATTTATTATCCAGCAGCTCTGGCGCCTCGATTCTCGGGATGGTCAGTAAAGACAAAGATCCGTTCAAGATATGATGGAGTAAAAGTTAATTTTTATTGAAGATGACGTCATGATGATTTAACCCGGATCCAGATGATGACGTCACGGCGGGTTAAAATTCTTCATTCAAGACAAAAGACTGCAGGACAGTCCATAAGGTATTTTAAGATTGACATGAACAGGTTCAAATCAATCTGGGGCCTAATGTTGGGGATATAACTATTTGTGTAAGCCGCCCAGGAGGGGCCGGGTTACGCAAAGAGGACTCACCAGAGAGAAGCCCAAGACCAAAGTATGAAGATGGCGGTTCATAGAGAGCTTAAGGCCCGCAGGCGACTTAAGGCCCGTTGTAATAAACCGCTGTAATAATATTACGTGTATCATAAGGTAGACTTAACTAGTCACCGAGCCGGACATTGTTTATAAGCCGGCCGGGACTCTGTAAGCCGCAGGGCGTCGACCCGTGTATATAAGGGGATGACCCGCTGACGGCTTAGAGAAAGAGACAACTCATCGAGAGCCAGGCATAGCGTATCTCGCTCCCTGGTCAACGAAACATCAATACCAACCCAACTAGACGTAGGCCTTACCTTCACCGTAAGGGGCTGAACTAGTATAAAATCTCTCGTGTCCTTTGTCCCGATTAACCCCTTCAAGCTTCCTAGTTGCGATGGCTCCACAACTAAGTCCTTTCACGAGGACATCTGACGTGACAACTAAGTCATCAAATTCATCTAAGCATGGGCTATGAAATTTAGTAGAGGGTATTTCAACTTTATCATATCTATAGAGAGAATTTACCTTTACTACCTGTGTCGGGTTATCAAGACAATGTAGTTCTTCAGGCGGTGTATTCAGACCATGTATTTCTTCAATTGGAGGTAAATTCTTAACATCTTTAGCTTTAATACCTTTTTCTTTCATTGATTTCTTTGCCTCTTGCATATCTTCAGGATTGAGAAATAAAACACCTCTCTTCTTCGGAGTGGGTTTAGGAATAGGCTGAGGAGTTGGCTCAATTGGTTCAGGAATTACTTCAGGAACTGGCTCGGGAAGTGTCCAATTATTTTCATTAGTCAACATATTATTCAATAGTATTTCAGCTTCGTCGACTGTTCTTTCCCTGAAAAGACAACCAACACAACTATCCAAGTGGTCCTTGGAAGCATCGGTTAGTCCATTATAAAAGATATCAAGTATTTCATTTTTCTTAAGCTGATGATCAGGCAAAGCATAAAGCAACCGGAGAAGCCTCCCCCAAGCTTGTGGGAGACTCTCTTCTTTGGTTTGCACAAAATTATATATTTCCCGCAAGGCAGCTTGTTTCTTATGAGTAGGGAAATATTTAGCAGAGAAGTAATAAATCATATCCTGGGGACTACGCACACAACCAGGAGCAAGAGAATTATACCAAGTCTTAGCATCACCCTTTAATGAGAACGGAAATATCTTAAGCATATATAAATAGCAAGACTTCTCATCATGAGTAAATAGGGTGGCTATGTCATTCAACTTGGTAAGATGTGCCACAACAGTTTCAGATTAAAGGCCATAAAAAGGATCAGATTCAACTAAAGTAATAATATCAGGATCAACAGAGAATTCATAATCCGTATCAGTAACACAGATAGGTGAAGTAGCAAAAGTAGGATCGGGTTTCATTCTAGCATTAAGAGACTGTTGCTTCCATTTAGCTAATAATTTCTTAAGATCATTTCTATCATTGCAAGCAAGAATAGCTTCAGCAGCTTCTTTGTTCATAACATAACCCTTAGGAACAACAGGTAATACATAATCATTGGGGGAACGTTCATCATCACTATCATCAATAATAGGTTCTTAAATATTTTCATTCCCCCTAACTCTAGCAAGTTGTTCATCAAGAAATTCACCTAATGGCAAAGTAGTATCACGCACAGAAGTAGTTTCATCATAAGTATCATGCAAAGCAGAAGTGGCATCATCGATAACATGTGACATATCAGAATTCATAGCAATAGCAGGTTTAGGTGTCGCAAGCTTACTAATAACGGAAGGAGAATCTAGTGCAGAGCTAGATGGCAGTTCCTTACCTCCCCTCGTAGTTGAGGGAAATTTTTTGGTCTTAGCGTCTTTCAAGTTCTTCATAGTGATCAACAGATATAAATCCCAAGTGACTCAGAGAATAGAGCTATGCTCCCCGGCAATGGCGCCAGAAATTAGTCTTGATAACCCACAAGTATAGGGGATCGCAACAGCTTTCGAGGGTAGAGTATTCAACCCAAATTTATTGATTCGACACAAGGGGAGCCAAAGAATATTCTTGAGTATTAGCAGTTGAGTTGTCAATTCAACCACACCTGGATAACTTAGTATCTGCAGCAAAGTATTTAGTAGCAAGAGTGGTATGATAATAATGGTAACAATAGCAACAGTAAAGATAAATGTTTTTGGGTTTTTGTAGTTGTTGTAACAGTAGCAACGGAAAAGCAAACAAGCGAAGAACAATATATGAAAAGCTCGTAGGCAATGGATCAGTGATGGATAATTATGCCAGATGCGATTCCTCATGCAATAGTTATAACATAGGGTGATATAGAACTAGCTCCAGTTCATGAATGTAATGTAGGCATGTATTCCGTAAATAGTCACACGTGCTTATGGAAAAGAACATGCACGACATCTTTTGTCCTACCCTCCCGTGGCAGCGGGGTCGTAGTGGAAACGAAGGGATATTAAGGCCTCCTTTTAATAGAGAACCGGACCAAAGCATTAACACATAGTGAATACATGAACGCCTCAAACTACAGTCATCACCGAGAAGTATCCCGATTATTGTCACTTCGGGGTTGTCGGATCATAACACATAATAGATGACTATAGACTTGCAAGATAGGATCAAGAACACACATATATTCATGAAAACATAATAAGTTCAGATCTGAAATCATGGCACTCGGGCCCTAGTGACAAGCATTAAGCATAGCAAAGTCATAGCAACATCAATCTCAGAACATAGTGGATACTAGGGATCAAACCCTAACAAAACTAACTTGATTACATGGTAAATCTCATCCAACCCATCACCGTCTAGCAAGCCTACGATGGAATTACTCACTCATGTTGGTGAGCATCATGAAATTGGTGATGGAGGATGGTTGATGATGACGACGGCGACGAATCCCCCTCTCCGGAGCCCCGAACGGACTCCAGATCAGCCCTCCCGAGAGAGATTAGGGCTTGGCAGCGGCTCCGTATCGTAAAACACGATGAAACTTTCTCCTTGATTTTTTTCTCCGCGAGACGGTATATATGGAGTTGGAGTTGAGGTCGGAGGAGGTCCGGGGGGCCCACGAGATAGGGGGGTGCGCCCTAGGGGGGCGCCCCCTATCTCGTGGACAGGCCCTGGGCCCCCTGGCCTTGATTCTTTTGCAAAAACTTCTTATTAATTCTGAAAAGACCCTCCGTGGATTTGCATGTCATTCCGAGAACTTTTCTTTCCTACACATAAAACAACATCATGGTAGTTCTGCTGAAAACAGCGTCAGTCCGGGTTAGTTTCATTCAAATCATGCAAGTTAGAGTCCAAAACAAGGGCAAAAGTGTTTGGAAAAGTAGATACGTTGGAGACGTATCAGTTGTATGATATCTGCCTCTTGACGCAAGCCCATGGACACGTACCTAACCCCACATAGAACTCTCACATAGACCATGGGTTAGTACACAAAGTGCAATGGACAATGCTTACCATACCATGGGATCACTTGATCCCTCTCAGTACATCTTCTATGCTTTGTGAGTTGATCAACTTGATTCACTCTTGACTTAGTCTTGATCAACTTGATTCACTTTTGACTTAGTCTTGATCAACCTTGAATCTTTCCAACTCTCTTCATTTGGATGATGTCTTGAAGGTAAACATGAATGATCACACAATCTTCTTCTTCAAGACATGCTTGCAATAATCTCAACACTGACATGACCAATCTTTGGATAATTCCTTAATAGCACCTTGGTCAACTCATAAACTCCTTGAAACCAACACATGGACTTCAAGAAAATCCTATGGACAAATCCTTCAAATATAACTCAAGACAACCATTAGTCCATAGAGATCGTCATCAATTACCAAAACCAAACATGGGGGCACCGCATGTTCTTTCAATCTCCCCCATTTTGGTAATTGATGACAATCACTTTCAAGAGAGTTTATATAAGGAATTATGTATCCTTCACTATGCAATGCAACAACCAATAGTGCATGCATATGAGATGCAAATGCTAAGGAACAAAACCAAAGCAAGAAGAGATAACTCTCTAAACTTCTCCACAAAACTCTCTAAAACTTCTCCCCCATTAGCAACGATTGCCAAAATGGGTGAAAAAGCTAAGAAGACCAATATAAATTGTGGTCCTCCATAAATTGTGTATTTCTTCACAAGAGAGTGGAATGCAATACACATATCAAATGGTAAATACTTGGAGGAACACAAACTATATTGAGGCACAAAGATTGCTAAAGAATGCTATGCCACAAGGACATAACAAAGAGAGACACAAGCAATCAAGCAATCAAAAGATACCAATTGAAGCAAGCAATCAAAGGATATCAACTGAACCAACTAGACCAAGGATCCTATGAGCCACAAGAATAAATGATATTATGATATGAGCAAAGGAGTGTTCTAAAGAAACTAGAGAAGCTCCCTGAGGGAGTACTGGATTAGGGGGTATCCGGAGAGCCGGACTATATACATCGTCCGGACTATTGAAGCGTGAAGATACAAGACACAAGACTCCGGCCCGTGTCCGGATGGGACTCTCCTTTGCATGGAAGACAAGCTTGGCGATCCGGATATTATATTTTCTTCATTGTAACCGACTCCATGTAAACCCTAGCCCTCTCCAGTGTCTATATAAATCGGAGAGGATGGTCCTTAGAAGGCCGATCACAATTACAATCATACCATCATAGGCTAGCTCTTAGGGTTTAGCCTCTACGATCTCGTGGTAGATCTACTCTTGTACTACTCATATCTTCAATATTAATCAAGTAGGAAGTAGGGTTTTACCTCCATCGAGAGGGCCCGAACCTGGGTAAGCATTGTGTCCCTTGCTTCCTGTTACCATCAGCCTAAGACGCACAGATCGGGACCCCCTACCCAAGATCCGCCGGTTTTGACACCGACATTGGTGCTTTCATTGAGAGTTCCTCTGTGTCGTCGCTGCAAGGCTTGATGGCTCGTCTCGTTGTCAAGGACGACATCATCTCTGGAGGAACGCTGGCTATAGGCCAGACCCTCCGACTTGGCGGCTTCATTATGGCCGCCCCATTGGCTGTCGCACCAACAATGGCCTCTCGGGTCATCACGCATAACCTTCGCATCAATTCGGAGCTTGCCGAACAGATGGATCCGATAGAGCTCTCCTCTCTTAACGAGCTCTTGGATCGCATCGTCGCTTTGGGAGTCGCTACGGAGTATGACCGGATTGGGCTTAAACCCGACCAGAGGGACATTAGATCCCCGCCGGCCACCCATGAGATAGCGGTAGTGGAGGAACCACACACGGGTCGCCCCTCAATTTTGAGGATGAATTATGTCCGGATCACCGAACTCAGTAAGCCGAACACGTACTCAAAGGAAGACATGACCCAAGTCCCGGACTTAGAGTCGGGCATCGGGCCGAAGATATCGGGTGATGCTCCGGACCCCGAACTGTCAGGCTCGGAACCTTCCGTGCCCCCGGGTGTCAGATCGGATCAAAATCCGGATTCAGCCAACGACGCTCGCTCGGACTTAAACCGTCTCTCCCGCATCAGGCAAGAGACCCTAGAGACGGTACACCGTTACTCGGGCTAGATTCCTCCTTGTGCTCAACAAGGTCGAGGACTGCCACGAGGAGGACGTACTCTCACTTTTCTGCAAAAACTGCACGAACAAAGGACTCCTTAATGCTATAAGCCGCCGTGACATAGTACACTTTGCGGACTTAGAGACCATAGTACAGAAGTACTGTGCGATGGAAAGCGCCTGGAAGACCCAAACAGAATTTTGGGATAGTACGGCCCTCACCAGAACCTTGGTCCGAACTAAACGGCCGAACTCTCATAAGTCGACCAATTCAATTCCCAAGAAACCAAAACCCGCCCCAGGGCGTGGAACCGTATTGGAAGGGTGGCTCAATGGGCCATGTAAGCTTCACGGTACGCCGAATGCAACACCAACCCATAGCCTTAGGGCATGTTGGATACTCCGGCAGGTAGCTAAAAGTGGCGAGGATCTCCTCGAGAGCCATAAAGCCAAACAGCATCCCGCCAAGGAACACAATACGGTACTAACAGTCTTCATGACTTTCGCCTCAAACAATAGGCACAAGCGAGCTCATTGAAGCTCTGCTGAAATCTGCCATGTGGCAAAAGTAAATCTGTGGAATGACACTGCTATAACTTTCAATGCAAGTGACGAACCCCAATTCCAGACCGTCCGGGCACCAGCCGCTTTGGTCCTTAGCCCAATAGTGGACGGCTTTCGGCTCACTAAAGTACTCATGGACGGCGGAAGCGGATTAAACTTGATCTACGAAGAAACGCTCAAGAAGATAGAAATTGACAAAAGCCGCATTGAAAAAAGCGGCACAACCTTCAGGGGAATTATCCCTAGTCAAGAAGGCACGGTGTGCGGGGAAAATCACACTCGATGTGGTATTCGGCACCCCAGAGAATTACAGGTCCAAACAAATCACATTCCAAGTGGCTCCTTTCAACAGCGGATACCACGCCCTTCTAGGACGGGACGGATACCACGACCCATTACGGGTACATGAAGCTTAAAATGCCCGGACCCAATGGAATCATCACTCTAGCTAGTGATCCGGACATCGCACTCCGCGCCGAAAACAAAACTGCAGCGCTAGCCTTGGAAGCACTGTCTGAAGCCCTAGCAGCAGAAGAATGAACAACACTGCACGCCACCGTGGACAGGGACGACGTGATACTCGACAAACGACCCAAGTCCACCTCATTTAAACCCGCAGATGAGATAGTCAAATTCCAAGTCCACCCTACGAACCCCACGAAGACAGCCTCCATCGGGACACAATTAAGCCCCACTATGGACGCCGCACTGCGAGACTTCTTACGCGAGAATTGGGACATTTTCGCCTGGCACCCATCGGACATGCCGGGCATCCCGCGCGAATTGGCCGAACATAGCCTTAACATACTAAAGGGATACAAACCCGTCAAACAGACCCTACGGCGATTTTCAGAGCCCAAACGGCAAGCCATGGGGGAGGAGCTAGCCAAGCTACTTGAGGCCGGATTCATCAGAGATATCAAACATCCGGATTGGCTGGCGAACTTGGTAATGGTACCAAAGAAGGACAAATCCTGGCGCATGTGCGTCGACTTCAAAGACCTTAACAAGGCTTGCCCCAAGGATCCCTTTCCCCTCCCTCGCATCGATCAAATCATCGATGCCACAGCAGGACACGACTCACTGTGTTTCCTCGACGCATACTCTGGATAACATCAAATAAAGATGGCAGAGTCCGACCAAGCTGCAACAGCTTTAATAACGCCATATGGCCCTTTCTGCTTCAACACTATGCCTTTCGGGCTTAAGAATGCCGGCGCAACCTATCAACGCATGATTCAAACATGCCTGGAAAAGCAAATCGGCAAAACAGTGGAGGCATACGTGGACGACGTAGTCATAAAAACAAGACACGTCGAAACCCTAATAGATGACTTGAGGCTTACGCTCGACAACCTCCAAACATACGACATCAAGCTGAATCCGGAGAAATGCGTTTTCGGCGTCCCCTCTGGAAAACTGCTGGGCTTTCATCGTTTCCAATAGAGGAATTGAAGCTAATCTGGCAAAAATCCGAGCTTTGTCGCAGTTGGCTATACCAACAGACCTCAAACACATCCAGAAACTAGCTTGATGCGTGGCTGCTTTGTGCCGCTTTATCTCCAGGTTAGGAGAAAAGGCATTACCTCTTTACCGCCTTCTTCGGCGCACCGAACACTTCATGTGGACAGATGCAGCCGCGGCCGGACTCGATGAAATAAAGATCTTATTGGCCAATAATCCAGTCCTAACAGCGCCAAATATCGGTGAACCTATGCTGCTGTACATAGCTGCAACACACCAATTTGTAAGCACAGTACTCATTGTCGAATGAGAGGTTAACGGATACAAATTCCCGCTACAGAAGCCGGTTTATTGCGTATCCACGGCCTCACCCCATGCAAATCCCTATACCCACACTATCAAAAAATAGCATACGCGGTCTTCATGGCATCCCGAAAGCTACGACACTACTTTCAAGAGTGTTCGATTACGGTGGCCTCCGAAGTACCACTAAATGATATAATAAATAACTGTGATGCCACGGGCCGGATCGCTAAATGGTCCATCGAGCTCCTTCCGTTCGACATAACATACAAGACTTGGCGGGCTATCAAGTCGCAAGTATTAGCTGACTTTGTCGCCGAATGGACGGAAGCCGAACTCCCTAAAGAGTATGGCACATACTCTACCTGGATCATGCACTTCGACGGCTCTAAAATGCTGGCCGGATTGGGAGTGGGTGTAGTCCTGACGTCTCCCACCGGAGACATGGTCCAATACGTCCTCCAAATATTATACACAGACTCCAACAACGCAGCCGAATATGAGGCTCTGTTGCACGGTCTTCGGATGGAAGTCTCTATGGGCATTCAATGCCTAGAGGTGCGCGGGGATTCAAACCTCGCATATCACAAATAAACGGAGACTTTGATGCCAAGGATCCGAAAATGGTGGCTTACCATAATGCCGTCCTTAAAATGTCAGCTCGATTCGAGGGGCTCGAATTTCACCATGTGGCTCGAGAAAACAATCAAGCAGCAGATGTCCTTGCCCGCATCAGCGCTAAACGCGACCCTGTCCCACCTAACATATTCCTGTAAAGGCTATTCAAGCCATCCGTGATATGGGAAGGGGAGTCCGGCAATACCAGCACGGATCTGAATACATCCCAGATTCCGAACTATCAGACATAATCGGAGGATCTACCACCGAAATAACATCGTCAACCCACGAAATAATGGCTTGTCATCGCCCCGTGGACTGAGCCTTTCTTGGCCTACCTAAATAGGCAGGAGCTCCCCGAAGATAAAAATGAAGCACGCTGCATTGTCCGACGTTCTAAAGCTTACAAAGTCCATGAAGGGGAAATCTATAAGAAAAGTGCGACTGGAGTGCTCCAAAGGTGCATCTCCGAAGAGGAAGGGCGGCAGCTCTTGGCTGAAATCCATGCCGGACTGGGCGGGCACCACGCCGCGGCTCGAGCACTAGTTAGCAAGGCCTTCCGTACATGTTTCTATTGGCCGACGGCCCGAGCAGATGCACAGGACCTTGTCCAACACTGCGTCGGTTGCCAGCTCTTTGCCAATCAGAGTCATATGCCCCCTACCGCTCTCCAAACAATCCCCATAACTTGGTCCTTCGCGGTCTGGGGGCTGGATATGGTTGGACCCCTTAAAGGGGGAAGCCACAAGAAAAAATACTTATTGGTCATGGTAGACAAGTTCACCAAATGGATAGAAGCCAAACCAGTGAAAACGGCCGAATCCGTAGACCAGTAATAGACTTTATATCCGGGGTCGTACACCGATACGGTGTCCCCCACAGCATCATCACCGATAATGGCTCAAATTTCACGGCCGATGAGGTGAAAGCTTGGTGCGGCAAAATGGGCATTAAGCTCGACTATGCTTCCGTCTACCATCCTCAAACAAATGGCCAGGTCGAACGGGCAAACGGTCTCATCATGAGCGGCATCAAACCCAGACTAGTGCGATCCTTGACAGAGTCGGATACTCATTGGGTCGAGGAGCTCGACTCCGTACTCTGGGGGCTGCGGACCACGCCGAATCGCACCACCGGATATACACCATTTTTTATGGTGTACGGTGCGGAAGCAGTACTACCTTGCGACATAATACATGATTCGCCACGCGTACGCATGTACGAAGAGAAGGAAGCTGAGTTAGATCGCAGGATAACTTGGGCGCCCTGGAGGAGGAGCGTGATGTCGCTAAAGCCCGTTCCACATTCTATCAGCAACAGGCTCGACGATACCAAAGTAGAGAAGTGTGGGCCAAAACTTATAATATTGGCGAGCTCGTTCTGCGCTTCTCGGAGAAGAAGAAGGACAAGCTCAAACTCAAGTGGGAAGGTCCCTTCGTCATTGACAAAGTTCTCATCGGAGGAGCGTACCGCTTACGTAATGCGTCCGACAAAAGACTCGAGCGGAACCCATGGAACGCGGCCAGACTCCAGAGATTCTACGCCTAGCGCCGAACTCAGTGTTTGTCTCCTTACCTCCTCCTTTTTAATTATGCTCCCTCCCTCTTCCTTTGTCGATCCTTTTCTCTTCACACAAAGTATTTAATACAATACGGACTTCTGGATTACTCCGGGCGCACTATGTGTGTAAACAATACCTGGGGGCTTCCTATACGGAAGCTAAACATAAATTACTCTAAAGGCTTTTTGCCCATCACACATGCGTTTCTTTTCCATGTGTGCCTTTTCTTCACCATTATATGCATCGATATGACTTAAGATGTGGCCAAGCTGGGTTGCCTGGCTCCTGTGTTTATGCCCTACGTTCCCGTTAATTCGGCTAGGGCATAAGGGGAGCACCTCTGCGATTGTTACTGCCGGTTGAGCCGGATGTGTACCTCAGACTGGGTGAAGCCGAAAGCTAGTTTCCTTAAGAGAATATTCGGTCGGTGAACAAAAGATGTCTTCGTTTATCATAACATAAATCCCCAGAAGTTTTGTATCCTGCGCTATGGTTCGCAGTCCGGACATGTGCCTTGTCGCATGCTTACCCAGGGAAAGGAACCCTTAACGGAACTATTCTCCCTGGAAGATGTTTCTTACTATCCATGTAATATAACATAACTAGTTGGGTACTTGTCTGTTCAAGCACTTATGACCCCTACGCCTGGTTTCCACGCATACTCCGGTTTTGTATAACCGAGCGGGTATTCAGACACACCCCGGACTGTAGGATCCAGGGGCTGAAGCGAAAAGGTCCGCCATGACAAATGATTTTAATCCGCTAGGGGCTACTTATGTCCATTGAATTACACAGTCACTTGGACTGACTATATTCATCCTCTATACCATCCAACAAGCTATCTAGCTTACAATCCTGTTGAGAATACTTCGCCGCTAACGCCACCTGGTCATATACAAGACTCACGGGAATTTCTTGCCCATCTGGCCCTGCCGGTCCGACTTCGGCCATATGGTTCGGGTCCAGCTTGGTGTAGCGCGTTTTCACCATAGCCCATGCTTCCCTTGCACCCTGCCGGCAGACTGACATCTTCCATAGTCGGAAAGCGCCGCCGTGCTCCGTGAAGCATGTCCACAAGCTCTCCCATGCCATTTGGCAGGAAGGCTTGACGGCCACAAGGCCTGCGCTACGCCCTGCATCGCCTGCCGAGCTCGCTCGTGCAGCTGTGAGAGGTCTTGTAGTAAATCTCCTGCAGATGCGGGCATCTCCTTCTCAGGGCGACCCGTCAGCATTCCTACAAGCAAAAACTCTTTCAATATACTTCCCTTGCCGAACTATGCTACAATTCGTCTAGGCACTTACCATAAATGTTGCGGAGAAGCCTTTTGTTCTCCTTCACGGAGTCCGCCAGCTGCGCACGGACGTCTTTCAATTCCACGTCCAGACGAACATTGGCATCTTGGAGAGTATTCTTCTCCTACCTAGCTTGCGTAAGAATGCGCTCGCCAGCCTTTAGTTGCCTCTGGAGATGCGACTCGTCATCCCTCCCGCCCTCCGGATCTACTCCGGGGTTATCTGCAGAATTTTCTGTTAAACTCGTCACACTAGCCAGTTGCTAACTGGTACATTTTCGTACAATCGAGATTAATGTCACCAGATGAGGCCTTCTGGGATTCCTCTAGCTTGGCAACCGTGGCCCTAAGTTGGGTCTTGCACTCCTCTAGCTCCCGAGACAATTGCTCATTCTTATCTACAAGAACCTGAGCATAAATTGATACTTAAAACTGTTGTTCCAACCGTTTCAAGTCTCAGGGGCTACTGCTATACATACTCATCAAACTTTCTTACCCGTATATCTTTGGTATACAAGTCCATCGCCCAGGCGAGCCCGGCTTGAGCAGCTCGGATGTATGCATCTACCGAATTGAAAGCATTAAATGCCTCTTCGAAAAAGATGTTCTTGTGAAGCATGGCCCGTCGACGCCGGTGATTCATGGCGCTCTCTACTTCGGAATTTGTGGCAGAGAGCATATCTGCGTCCTCTGTCGGAGGAGTATATGGCGTTGGCCCTACGTCCGCCTCCTCTCTCGAAGTCGGTTCTAGAGCCCAACTGGTGGAGGCGTGGTTGGCAGGATCCCCGGATATAGTCCGGATGCTCCTTTTCCTGCCAGGATGTAAAGGGCGTTGTTATACTTCAAATAACAATAATTGCATGACAAGGTGATTCCTTACCTCTGTAAGGCGTGTCGGCCCTAACCGCCTTCCTCTTGAGCCTACCCAATCCGGACGCCTGTGGCTGACGGGTCCCTAGGGGCTCGGCCCTACGCTCCGAACGTCGCTTCTACAAGAGCACGATGCATCAGGGATAAGGCGTGACATCAGGAAAGAGTCCTCTTCGGAGGATCGAGTCTTCGGCTTGGCTTGCACGCGATGAAGGTAGCAGTCCGGGATAATCAACAGTAATAGCCACTGAGGCACCGTCACGGCTCGCCCGATAAAATATCCCGTCGACAAGCTCCACGGCCGCATCCGGGTCTTCTTCGATTCCTGGATCCAGGGCCCTTTCGGGGTCCTCTGGCTGCGGGGAAGGGCTGGAGATTCCTTCTACGGCCCTCCTCAGTTCCTGCTCGGAAATATTGAGGCAGGTAACTTTAGTAAAGAACGCCACGATAAGTGAAGCGTGAAAATAAATGATGACTTACCCAGTTTGGGGGATTGTACATGGAGAATCCGTCTCGCGGTTTGATATGAAGGAAGTCTTCCTCTTCTCCTTTGTATAGATCGGACAGTATCCTTGCCAGAGCAGTGGCGGAGTCCGGACCCTTACAGCCACAGTGGGTGGCATCATATGTCCCGTTGTAATGCCACATGGGATTGCCCCGATATTGAAGCGGCTGCACTCCCCGCATTATGCATATTGCCATGACCTCGACTATCGTCGGTCCGGATTTGGCCAGTAACTTTATCCTGCTCATCAGGAAATGTACTTCCCTGGTATCCTCTTCTTGGGGGCCTCGGGGGTGCCAGCTTAGGCGTGCCCTCGGCGGGGCGTTACTGAACTTGGGGACTCCTGTCCGGACTGGATCCGGAAGGGGAGCGTCATCAATATAAAACCACTCTGAAGTCCAGTTATCTAGTGCCTTCTTGGGAGTGCCGGATAGGTATCCGGTCTCGACAATATGCCATACTTCGGCCCCGCCCACTTGACATAGGGACTCTCCCTGGTTGCAGGGGACAAGACAGAACAGCTTCTTCCACAAACTGAAATGAGCCTCGCAGCCTAGAAATATCTCACAAAGAGCGACGTACCCTGCTATATGTAGTACGGAGGCTGGGGTAAAGTTGTGCAACTGGAGGCCGTAGAACTCCAGGAGCCCACGAAGGAATGGATGAATAGGGAACCCGACGCCCCTTAACAGATGCAGAATGAGGCATATTTGCTCCTCTGGAGACGGATTGGGGGATCTCTCCGCTTGTTCTCCGCCGTTATAGGTGGCTACTTCGGCTCGGATAGGGACCATGAACACCGGGGGGAGAAGCCCTTGGGTTTGTAATTTTATCAAACGACTATGAGAAACTGAACACTCTCCCCAGTCCCCCGGCTTGGGGCAAGGGGAGCGAGCAGAAGAGTTGCGACGACCAGCCATGTTGGAATGGTTTTTCCGGGGCGCTCTGTTGGATGCTTGCTCGACGAGGGAGAGTGAGGTTTGGATCTAGGAATCCCCATCTCTTCAAATAGACGGTTAGCCCGAAGGATCGAGGGTGGCAAATGCAAAAATGCCTCGACTCCTTGCATTCGCTCGACACGTGGAGATGGTCATTATTGAAGCACTGAAGCCGAGGAGTACAATATTGATGAGATGCCGGACACTGTTCATCGTGATGGGTACATCGGAGTATTCAGAGAGGGAACCCGCCTTGCAATGCCAAAAACAAGACTGCACGCCGGACTCATCATCATTGAAGCCTGGTTCAGGGGCTACTGAGGGAGTCCTGGATTAGGGGGTATCTGGAGAGCCAGACTATATACATTGTCCGGACTATTGAAGCATGAAGATACAAGACACAAGACTCCGGCCCATGTCCGGATGGGACTCTCCTTTGCGTGGAAGACAAGCTTGGCGATCCAGATATTATATTTCCTTCCTTGTAACCGACTCCATGTAAACCCTAGCCCTCTCCGATGTCTATATAAACTGGAGAGGATGGTCCTTAGAAGGCCGATCACAATTACAATCATACCATCATAGGCTAGCTCTTAGGGTTTAGCCTCTACGATCTTTTGGTAGATCTACTCTTGTACTACTCATATCTTCAATATTAATCAAGCAGGAAGTAGGGTTTTACCTCCATCGAGAGGGCCCGAACCTGGGTAAACATGGTGTCCCTTGCTTCCTGTTACCATCAGCCTAAGACGCACAGATCGGGACCCCCTACCCGAGATCCGCCGGTTTTGACACCGACACTCCCCATGATTTGTGCACAAATAAGAATATTTGTATTGGATACAAAGTGCACAAAATTGGATCATAGCTCCCCCAAAATCAATAGAAACTCACAACCAGTGCAAGTGGGCAAATAGGAGACAAAGCCTAGCACTTGCAATAAGCACATGGTTGAGCAACATGTAACATAGGCAACTAAGAATAGGCTCAACCAAAATCGATGTGTGTGAGTCAAGCCAATGCACTTGAGAAGACTAATGTACGGATGAGCATTAAGCATCAATATAGTCTTGAAAGAATGAGATACACGGTACAAGGCATGTCATTCCCACACACAACTAGCAAACGGGTTCACAAGCTCACTAATAAGCATATAAAGAACCTATGCTTGTGACAACCCATGGTGAAGATAGAAGATGAAATCCTCATCAAGATGAGGGATACCAAGATGGCAAAAGCCTCGTAAAGATAAGCATGAGGAAATAATCTTCACCACACAAGAGTGCATCAAGATGCAACGATATAATACACGCACTCAAGGCAAAAGCTTTCACAGAGCCACCAAAGAAATAACATAAGAAAGACAGGGTGGACGTGAAAGAAGGGATATCATCTAGAGATGTAATTTCTCTCAAGTGTACAAGGTTCTAGGTAGACGAAATCATGATGATATATATCTACAAAGAAGGATATACACCCAAAATAGTTACAATCATGAAGGAACAAGATATCCAAAAGGAAGTCATACATATACCAATAAGATATTTGCTTGGAAGCATAGCACATAGCTAGATATGGTCTTATTGTATATAAATGAATTCCAACCGCATGAACATCAAAGACATCACAACTAGTAACAAGAGATCATTGTTGAGATGCTTTGAGAAGAGCAACAAGTATCACAAGAACTAATCAAGAAATTCATGCCATGATGCAACCTACACAAGGTTGAATATAAGAGGTGTATGCATGAGTAGATACTTGTCACCAAGATAGCATTGGAAGGATGTAGTAGATACCAATTAAAGGTAGATAGTAGATCATTGATCATCCTAGCTTGACTCCAATAAGCACATGGTGACACCACCTTCCTTGTGAGTGAGCCGAGCATCCAATGCATCTCCAATTGTTCCTAGAACAACAACACAAACAAAATGGTACCCAAACTCATTGGGACCAAAGGGTTAGAAACATAAATACATAGGACAATCTCCACATAAATATGTGCAAATAGATATGAAAATGAATTTCATACACATCTCATCCGATTTGAGACTTGGTGGAGATTCCCCTATATATTGAGTCAAAGAAAGAAAGCATGCCAAATAAAATACATGAAGTAAACATGCAAGCTCAAGACTTTCAAAACCCGAAACCAAAATACAAAGAAATGCCAAGTGAAAAGGATACCAAATGGAGAAATCATCACTTGGAAGATATCATTAAAGATACATCAAGGAATGAGATATCCATTGATACACACTAAACTAAAGATGTCAAACTCCCAAAGAGAGGATGGTTCCAAACAAACCAAGCTCTCAACAAAGTTTCATGATGGCACAAAGTACCAAAAAGAAATGGCTTGCCTTCCACCAAAACACACTTGATAAGGATCACAAGAAGAGTGTTCTAAAGAAAATAGGATAGCTCCCCCACGAGTTGTGCATTATATAGGATTTGCATTTGAATACAAAATGCACAAGGTGGGATCACCACTTTCACTATATCTAGAAAACACTAGACAAGAACAAGAAATAAACAAGATCCACAAGTGGTAGGGAAGACAACGGGAGTTGACACAAACCTTGGCAAGAGAAAAGGCAAATAAAAACAAAAGCCAAAGTAAAGATGATCAACAAATTCTACCACACATAAGTGACTACGAATTGTCAAAAGACAAGAAGTATTTGGAAATAATTCCCGGTGGTAGATAACAAGGACATCCAACATCATCTTCACAACAAACACAAGCAAATTGCAACTTGTAGAGCTAACATGCCACCTAGGAACAAGATAATTTACAATATCAATTCTAGGTGACAATATCTCAAATGTACACATTTTCTAGGCTTGTAATATGCACTTAGCATATTACTCCCCCATAATGTGATACCAATAAAAACTTAACAAGAGGCAATAAGAGAAACAAACAAGAGATAATTAATGGACTATTTAGAATTTGAATTTCTCATGAGAGATATACCACCTAGCGACTAGATAATCTTGTAATATCAATA
Source organism: Triticum aestivum (assembly GCF_018294505.1). Lineage (NCBI taxonomy): Eukaryota > Viridiplantae > Streptophyta > Magnoliopsida > Poales > Poaceae > Triticum > Triticum aestivum. The sequence goes on along the minus strand of NC_057801.1, from coordinate 606,487,258 downwards.
CTAGATGGTATTTCTCATGTAAACACATTTATAGGATTGTGAGGTGCACAAAGCACATCACTCCCCCAAAATGGGATGTTCCATTAATCTCTCACACGAGCCAACTAGGATACAAACAAGAAGCATAAAGGCTCAACGCACGACACACACTTACATGATGTGCAAACCAACACACACATACTTGATTGCTCAAGATAAGCAAGTTGGAATCACAACATATACAAACACATGCAAGGGGGAAAGTAACTTTCAATGTAAACAATTTAAGTACAAGTTACCGCAAGGAGGCACACTGGATATAAGATAGAAACTTGATAATCCAATTGACTTGGCTTGAGACAATAAGAATGATGAAGTCCCCTTAATTCTTCATAATGTAGCCAAGTCTCCAATGCCCTCCAACAACACCTATTGATCAAGTTTGAGCTAGTTGGTCCCCAACCAAGTTGGTTCCTAAGAGGTTAGTCACAATAGGCCTGGCTACCCAAATGGTTCTTTTCTTCAAACCACTTTGAGTACCAACAAACTTGGCAACCACATTGCCAACCTTATCCTTCCCAAGAGAATAGACATCATCAATAATAATTGGGTTGTATAAGTTACCACTAGTGCATGAAGAAGCGAGGTGACCTTTCTCATGACATAGGTAGCAACGTCTACTCTTCACTTTCTTCTCACTTGATTTCTCAACTTGAGAAGCATTAGCTTGAGTCTTCTTGGGAAGAGGCCTTTCTTCAACTTGAGGTTGAGCATGAGAATGCACTTGTAGCCGCTTCCCTTGTTGCTTGTCACTAAAGGCCTTCTTCTTCAATGGGCAAGATCTAACATGATGCCCTTCAATTTTGCACTTGAAGCAAATAATCTTGGTCGAACTCTTGACTTGTTTTTGGCCCTTCTTGTTGTTGCTCTTGGACTTCTTCTTATTATTGGAGTTGAATCCAAGTCCACCTTTGTCATTGGGGGATTTTTGCACACTCAAGATATTGTTGAGTGTGGCCTTCCCTTCATCACACTTTTCCAAGTCTTTCTTCAAAGAAGTGACTTGGGCCTTGAGCTCTTTGATTTCCTCTACATGGTTAGTCTCAACACATGTACTAGAGGAAGTATAAGCTTCATCATTAGAGCAACAAGGCAAGGAAATCAATTCATCACAAGATGTACCAACATTGTGAGTAGACGAATTACAAGGACTAGCACATGGCAATATAGCACTTTGACTAGATGTAGTGCTAGTATCCACATGAGGCTCACTAGATGTTACCTTAGCAAGCATGGCCTCATGAGCTATCTTTAGCACATTATGGGATACTAGAAGATAATCATGAGAGTTTGAGAGTTTTTCATGACTTTCTTCCAATTTCCCATATTTGCTAGATAGCAACTCAAGTTGAGCCCGTAGCTCAACATTCTCCTTCAATATGGATGCTTCACAAGAGATAGAGTTAGTAGCACAAGCATCATCATTAGCAACAAGAGGAGAAGACAACTTGGCAAGCTCTTTTGAATATGAAGCTTTAAGTTGAGCATGAGACTCGGTGAGTTTGATGTGCTCACTCTTAATGAACCTTGAGCCATTTTCGAGGTGCTCAAAGTCCTTAAGGAGTTTAGCATGCGCAACTTCAAGCTCCTCATTTTTAGTTTCAAAATCATTGGCCACCTCAAGAGATCTATCACGAGATTCCCTCACTCTAGATAATTCTAGAGCAAAAGTCTCCTCAAGAGATTCCTTGCTAGTTTGTTCAAGTTCAAGAGCTTGAGAGAGGTCCGCAATCTCATTAGCATAATCACGCTCATGACCTTCCATTTTCTCAATGGTGACCTCATGCTCCTCGAGATGAGATTCCAACTCCTCAATATATTTCTTGCCCTCAATGGCAATGGACATAATTTCCATGAAGTTGGAACGAGCAATTTTATTTTTATGAAGAGCTTTAAAAACCATTTCCCCCTTAATTTTTAAGGAGGCAACATTATCATTCTCTTTATCATAATCAACATCATCATCATTCTTGCCATCATCAATATCATCGCAAGATATATTGGGATTCAAAGTGGGAGATACCTTTGAGGCCTTGGCCATAAGGAAAAATGCAATAGATGATGATGTAGGATCCCTTGAAGCACCATAAAACACCACATCTTGTTCCATGGAGTGTTGGGTTTCCTTTACATTGTTAGCACAACAATTCAAGGAAATAGATGCATTTTTATCATGGCAACAAGACATAACAAGCATATCATCATGAGATTTAGTCAAGCAATTTCTACATGATATGTAAGGACTATCAACACAAGCATGTGAAACATTTGGAGTGCTCGAAGTGTTAAAGCCCAAATAAGGAGCATTGCAATAATATAGTGATGAAGGATCATCCACAATAAGCATACTATCATCATTGCAATGACCAACACTACTCACCATATCATTATCTTGTGGCAAACCACATGTAGGTGTAGTAGAAGAAGTTGAGAAGACTATATGACCGGAGGTGGAGGGAGAACAATCATCCCCACAAATCTTGGACACACCATATTTATCTTGAAGCTTCGTCCACAACTCATGAGCATCCCGGAACGGCATGAGTTGAAATATAACTACATTGCTCAAACAATCGAAAAGCACATTAGAAGCTTGAGCATTGAGATAAGAGTTTTTCTCATCCTCTAAAGATAATCTTTGGGGATCCTTTGGAGGAGAAAAACCCATATCTACAATTCTCTCTAAATTTGGGTCCATGACCCTAAAGAGATTAAGCATGTGAATTACCCAAACATCAAAATTTGTGCCATCGAAACTAAGGGTGTCAAAGAATCCTAATCCCCTAGTCGAGATCTTTACTCACTAGGCGGTAAAGCCTAAAAAAGAGAGACGAGGCTCTGATACCAATTGAAAGATCGAGGATGTCGCCTAGAGGGAGGGGTGAATAGGCGCTTTAAAATAATTACGGTTTAGGCTTGAACAAATGCGGAATAAACCTAGTGGTTAATTTGTCAAGCACAAAACCTAAAACAACTAGGCTCACCTATGTGCACCAACAACTTATGCTAAGCAAGATAAGCAACTATGTGATAGCAAGATATATGACAAAGAACAATACGGCTATCACAAAGTAAAGTGCATAAATAAAGGGCTCGGGTAAGAGATAACCGAGGCACGCGGAGACGACGATGTATCCCGAAGTTCACACCCTTGCGGATGCTAATCTCCGTTTGGAGTGGTGTGGAGGTACAATGCTCCCAAAGAAGCCACTAGGGCCACCATAATCTACTCACGCCCTCGCACAATGCAAGATGTCGTGATTCCACTAAGGGACCCTTGAGGGCGGTCACCGAACCCGTACAAATGGCGACCCTTGGGGGAGTTCACTAAACCCGTACACTTTGGCAACCCTTGGGGGCGGTCACTGGTACCCGTCAAATTGCTCGGGGCGATCTCCACAACCTAATTGGAGACCCCGACGCTTGCCCGGAGCTTTACACCACAATGATTGAGCTCCGAACAACACCAACTGTCGGTGTCAAAACCGGCGGATCTCAGGTAGGGGTCCCAAGCAGTGCGTCTTAGGATCAATGGTAACAGGAGACAAGGGACACGATGTTTTACCCAGGTTCGGGCCCTCTTGATGGAGGTAAAACCCTACGTCCTGCTTGATTGATATTGATATTGTGGATGTTTACAAGAGTAGATCTACCACGAGATCAAGGAGGCTAAACCCTAGAAGCTAGCCTATGGTATGATTGTTGTTGTATATCTATCGACTAGCCTGGCCTCGGTTTATATAATGCACCAGAGGCCTAGGATAACAAGAGTCCTAGCCGAATACGCCGGTGGGGGAGGAGTCCTTGTCTTGATCGCCAAGTCTTGTTGATTCTTCCTTGTATGCGGCAGCTGTCCGGACTGGCCCATGAGTATACGGCCATGGGGGTCCTCGGCCCAATCCAACTGATTGGGAGACGACGCGTTGAGTACCCCCTAGTCCAGGACACTGTCAGTAGCCCCCTGAACCGGTCTTCAAGTTAGGGACGCTCCTTGATTCTTTCGAACTGTTCTTCATCTTCGGTTCCCGATCTTGAAAACTGGTTCAACAAATCTTCTCATCTTCTATCTTGAGGATCGCCGAAATGCATTCGACGAGTTTACGCGTTGGGTATCTAAGGAGCCCCTTTAAGTTTACGGCCTTTATCAATGCCTTGTTATTTTTATGCCATGCCTCGGGGTTGAAGTTGTTCCCGGGTGGCAACGTCCTCTTGCGTCCGAGCTCCAACGCCAGACTGCATTCGAGGTATCTTTTGCAGCCAAGCACCAATGTCGGACTGCTTCCCAGCTCTAACGTCGGACTATGTATCCGAGCTCCAACGCCGGACTGTATCCGAGCTCCAACGCCGGACTTTATCCGAGGTGTCAAAAATCACCTTGGTTCAAAGAAGTTTGAAGGAGTTTAACCGAGCTTAATGCCGGAAATGCCCTCTAAGGAGCCAGCCACTTGCATCCGAGCTATATGTCGAACTGCTTCCGAGGTGGTTAAGCACCTCGGTCATGGGCTGATTTTTGGTCAATGTTTTTTATTGATGTAATTTATTCTCTGACGAGATATATAGCCAGTAGCCCTCAAGGTATGTATCGGTCTAAAACCCGAGATGCACCTGAAGGATGACATAAGACCACTGATCCCCGTAGCCGCTGAGACTCAAGTTGATTTGCAAAATCGGTCTGAGGATCAAGTCCTAGCTCGGCAGAATACTTCGGGACACAAAAAGCGGCATGCTCAGTCCTCGAGACTCAGGTTGGGTGCGGCCGACCAACCTGAGGATCAAAATCTCCTCGGAAACTGTATTGCACTTAAGATTTTCTGCATAGAACAAGCAATGCAGTAGCCCCCGAGACACTGGTCGGGTGGCAACACCAGATCAGGGGATCAATGTGCCCCTTTAATATTTGTAAATAATAAGCCCGAAGCCCAGTAGCTCCCGAGCCTTAATGCGGGCACGGGTGGCCGAATTAAGGATCAATATCCATAGTAAAATCACAAATTATGTGTAATGACTCAATGTATCCAAGTACTTTATGTCATTAATGCTCGGATCCGCATTGTACAAAACTTTGTTGACCGACCATGGGCTTCAACCTCCTCGGCCGGTAGCCGAGGAGTGTTTGTCCTACTTTATAAAGCCTTTATGAGGGCAAAGATTTACAACAAACAAGGCAATCTGGTCATACGGCTTTCTAAACAAAGGTACGCAGAGAGATATGTTATATTGCTGTTTAACAGAAGAAATGGCTTCCAAAGAAAATAGTCCCGCTATCGGTTCCTTTCTTTGGGTTGTCATGCTAAGCATGATCATGAAACCTCAGCTCCAATGTAAGAGCAAAAGATCAAGGATTTAGTTTGGGAGGCCAGTTAATAGCCCCTGGTAGTGTTCGGCGACAGTCGAGGTCAAGCCGGAAACACTTCGGCCAATTGTTATGAATGGCTCGTCATTTAATATAGTCATCGGATCGCTGACCAGTTTACACCTATTGTGACAGTCAGTTTTCGGCTTTCTCCACTGAGGTGCTTGACCATGCGAGCTGGAAGCACAATCGCAGTGGTTCTCCCTTTGCACACCTAGCCGAAGAAAGCGGAACGTAGGAGGCAAGCGCGGGAGCCGGGCAACCCAACTATTGACCAAAGACACAATTCGAAGCTGATGCATATATAGCAATATCCAAGAATGTTTTTGCCGAATCTCTAAAGGTGTCCGGCGTTGCACTGCGAGACTTGTGCTGAAAACACACAAATAGTTAAAAGTGCCAAAAGCTTGGAAAACCAAAAAACGTCAGTAAAAACATGACGTCCGAACAAGATCAAGTGTTCGGTGCCAATCCGAAAATTGGACTTTAGAAAAAAATGCTTCTGCCGTGCTTTAACTTTGCAACGACAGAAGAAAAACACTTAGTATGAAACAACTCAAATAAACATAAGAGCCCCCAAGCGACTTGGGTAAAAGTTGACTATAAAATGTAAGGTGACATGTAGAATGCCTTCTAGTTGGATTGTAGATCGTTTGTCGTAGCGGACCTTTTCGCTTCAACCTCTAGACCCAATAGTCCGGAGTGTGTCCGAATACCCTCGCAGTTATAAAAACCGGGACATGCGTGGAGACCAGGCGTAGGGGTCATTAGTGCTTTATCAGACAAGTGCCCAACTAGTTATGTTATATTACATGGTTAGTAAGAAACATCTTCCAGGGAGAATAGTTCCGTTAGGGGTTCCTTTCCCTGGGAGGCATGCCCTAAAGTGCATGTCCGGACTGCAAAAAGAGCAGAAAAACATTTGGGGGCAGGTAAATAAATAGGTAAGAAATCATCTTTTAGTTCACCGACCGAGTATTCCCTTAAGAATGCTAGCTTTCGGCTTCACCCAATCTGAGGTACACATCTGGCTGACCCGACAGTAACAATCACAGAGGTGCTCCCTTTACTACCTAGCCGAACAATCGGGAACGTAGGGGTAAGCACAGGAGCCAGGCAACCCAGCTTGGCCAAAACTTAAGTCATATCGATGCATATAATGGTGAATAAAAGGTACATGCGGAAGTGTGACACATGTGTTGGGCATAAAGCCCGTATTAATAAGCTTCTGTTAAAGAAGCCCCCAGGTATAATGAGCGCGGGTAGCGCGTCAAGTGTGTGCGAACAAAGTTTCGACAAGGAAAATTTTTACAAGCAACTTTTTTACAAAAAAGTATAATTCTTGGTCGAATCGAACACAAGTTAGAAATTTAAAACTTTGAGCATGAAGGCAACTTAGCTGGTTAATGTGTTCGGTATTGACGACGCGGTCCGAGCTTGATGCGGGACAAGGTTCCATCCCCAAGCCGGTCCCGAGGTGGCGGAGCAAGGAGCTCGGCACTCCGAAGTGGTGACATAGCACGGTCAATGCAGGACGGCAGAGTGATGCCGAAGTCCCCGGCATGGGGTAATGAAGTGTTGACGAAGCCCCCCGTCCAGCCGAGGTGACGTCAAAGGATATAGTCCGGCTGGATCATTTTCCTATGCACAAAAAATAGTGCAGATCGGGGATAATAGTAATAATAGGAATTAAAAAAATGTTACATAATAAATAATTTATGCAAAGTGAGTAGTAAAAGAAATATGGCATGGCGCCGAAGTCGATGTCGATGCAGGTCGTCGGCGTAATGCAATAAAGGCGTGGCAAAGCCTGGATTCACAGGTCGGTCCGAGTTCCGGATGCGGCGTTTGCCGAACTGTGTACGGAAACTGACCGAACCATCATGCAACCGTCAATAATGCGGTCACCATTTGATAGACCTGTGTACATATGCTGGACTAACCAGAGTAATAATTCCTTGGAAAAAATTTAACCCAAACAAGCAAAAAGAAATACTAGGATTAATAGCACCTGGTTTATTTGTTGTAGCAATCCGAAGGAAGGTGATTCCCAAAATTGGGACTCGGTCCGCGCACCCATGCCTGGTCGGCTAGTGACGCCGAAGTGTCCGGAGTAGGTTGATGAAGAGATGGCGAAGCCCCCGGTCCAGCCGAGATGGCGAAGTAGGTCGGCGTGATGGACACCAGCTTGAAGAAGCAATAGTGCGGCCCTGCCGATGCAGGTCGTGACGTGGTTGATGCCGGCTTGATAAAGCGACCGTGCGGCGATGCCGGTATGCTCGCTCCGTGTAATCCGTGGGGCGGTGATGTTGGTGATGATTTATCCTTCGCGATGCCGGACTCTTGTTCGGCTTGCCAAGGTGATGATCCGAAGAAGTTGAGTTTGGCTCAACAAAGTGACGACATGTCTAGCGCAGGTCGGCAGCCGTGGAGCAATATTGCCGGACTGGTTTGACACCAGCATGATGTCGAAGATCATGTTCAAAAGATCTTAAAGTTAGTGGGATGTGTTCGGGAACAAAACACAATACCCCATACAAAACTTCCTTCAAAAAGGATGTCGGAAATCCCGTTCATAAAAAAGACAAACTCGGGTCGGATTCGTTTTCGCGCAGAAAACAGAGCCAAAAAGTGATGCACTAATCGGAAGTTTCCCGGAGTTTGGACGGTCGGATCGAGCTGAATTTTTGGCAGGTGGTAGATAAGGGAATTCCGCAGCAAATCAATGGTTGGATCCTCCAAAGGACATCCGAGCTAGACGCTGGATACCACGCCCTAAACTCGTCCGGATTCTCGTCCAGATTCAACAGGGCTTCGATATATCGGAGATTGCCGGAGATTCCTCCATCGGAACTCGACGAAATTTTTGCAGGGTTGTTGTAGATTTAATTCCGCATAATTCCACCGAAGTAATCGTTTAGGCGACACTCGAGGAGGCGGTGGCGGTGGATACAAGTTTGTTGTCCAGAAAAACAGCACGGTCACCTGAGGGCAATGTTGACGTTGAGCCCCCGAGCTCCATGGATGACTCCTCCATGATCTTGATAGAGATCGGAGTTGGTGTCGATGAAGGCCTTCATCCGAACATGACGATCGGAGGTAGGGCGCAGTCCTCGGTCAAGCCAAGGTGACCAATCGAGCTGGTGAAGAAGAAGCCGACGTCGCAGTTGACCTGCAGTTGAGCCATTGATCCTTTCGCCGATCACACAGCGGAACTCTCAATGAAAGCACCAATGTCGATGTCAAAACCGGCGGATCTCGGGTAGGGGGTCCCAAGCAGTGCGTCTTAGGATCAATGGTAATAGAAGACAAGGGACACGATGTTTTACCCAGGTTCGGGCCCTCTTGATGGAGGTAAAACCCTACGTCCTGCTTGATTGATATTGATATTGTGGATGTTTACAAGAGTAGATCTACCACGAGATCAAGGAGGCTAAACCCTAGAAGCTAGCCTATGGTATGATTGTTGTTGTATATCTATCGACTAGCCTGGCCTCGGTTTATATAATGCACCAGAGGCCTAGGATAACAAGAGTCCTAGCCGAATACGCCGGTGGGGGAGGAGTCTTTGTCTTGATCGCCAAGTCTTGTTGATTCTTCCTTGTATGCGGCAGCTGTCCCGACTGGCCCATGAGTATACGGCCATGGGGGTCCTTGGCCCAATCCAACTGATTGGGAGACGACGCGTTGAGTACCCCCTAGTCCAGGACACCGTCACCAACCGTCTAGGGCCCCAAGGCACCCAAGAGGAACAAGCTCTAGGGTGTCCAAACACCCAAGAGTAACAAGCTCAAGGGTACCAAGCACCCAAGAGTAATAAGCTTCTTAACTTGTAACTTTCACGTATCTCATGGAGAACTCAAACCGATGCACCAAATGCAATGGCAAGGGCACACGAAGTGCCCAAGTCCTTCTATCTCAAATCCCACCGAAGCAACTAATGCTAGGGAGGAAGATGAGAGGAAGAACAAGAAGGAGAACACCAAGAACTCCAAAATGTGGATCTAGATTTCCTCTCTCTTTTCCCTCAAAAACTAGCAAGAATCCATGGAGGGATTGAGAGTTAGCAAGCTCGAAGAAGGTCAACAATGGGGGAAGAACACGAGCTCAAAGGATGAGGTTCAATGGGGAAGAAGACCCCCTTTTATAGGTGGGGAAAAATCCAACCGTTATGCTCACAACCCGCACAGAGCGGTACTACCGCTCCAAGGAGCGGTACTACCGCTAGGGTGGTAGTACCCCTTTGAAAAACAACAGCGAGGAGGCAAAAGGCCAGTAGAACCGCTGAAGCGGTACTACCGCTCGTCCTCACGGTACTACCGCTAGGGATCGCGGTACTATCGCAAAGGGTAGCGGTACTACTGCTTGCGAGCGGTACTAAAAGAATACATCCGGGCCTACCACCGCAGGACTTGGGACGAGTTTTTGGTCCGGAGCCGCGGTAGTACCGCTCTGGAGCGGTAGTAAAAAATTACATCCGCTCCAATTCGCGGTAGTACCGCTGCAGCCTTTTTAGAACACCAAAACTGCCACAACTTTTGCAAACAGACTCCGAATTCGATGAAACCAAGTTTGGTGGAAAGCTAGCGACAAGGACTAACACAATCTTGAAATAAATATCAATAAGAAGCAAATTAGAAAAGTCCCATAAGAAAATGGTGAGAACCCTTCCTCGGATAAGACCGGTAAAACCTCCAACACCGAAAACATCATAGAAGACGCATGCGAACTCCATTTTCGATGAACTCAAGCTTGTCATCAAGATGATCATAAGCTCTAAGACTCACAAAGATAACCAAACAAGAACCAAGAAATATGATGCAAGGATGCAATGGTTTGAGCTCTCTACTAATGATACGATCAAGCTACCAACTTGAGAGCCCCCCTTGATAGTACGACAAACGATCCTATAACCCGGTCTCCCAACTACCACCACGAGACTGGTAAAATAGAAAACCTATCAAGGGTAAACCTTTGCCTTGCACATGGTCCACTTGAGCTAGATGAAGACGATCTTGACTCCCTCAAGTTGGACCACCTTTCTTGATTGTGTTGGCTCGATGAAGACTAGATGATTGCTCCCCCATAGTCCACTATGGGTGAGCCACTCTTAGGAACATATTCACAAGTCCATTGACACCACAATGGATGGCAAGATTCAAGCACTTGATCTCTTCGTGATGCTCCACTTGAACTTGCACACGGCAATCTTGATGACGATCACCACTTGATTTCATCCTTTCCATGGGTTGTATGATATCTGCCTCTTGACGCAAGCCCATGGACACGTACCTAACCCCACATAGAACTCTCACATAGACCATGGGTTAGTACAAAAGTGCAATGGACAATGCTTACCATACCATGGGATAACTTGATCCCTCTCGGTACATCTTCTACACTTTGTGAGTTGATCAACTTGATTCACTCTTGACTTAGTCTTGATCAACTTGATTCACTCTTGACTTAGTCTTGATCAACCTTGAATCTTTCCAACTCTCTTCATTTGGATGATGTCTTGAAGGTAAACATGAATGATCACACAATCTTTTTCTTCAAGACATGCTTGCAATAAGCTCAACACTCACATGACCAATCTTTGGATAATTCCTTAATAGCACCTTGGTCAACTCATAAACTCCTTGAAACCAACACATGGACTTCAAGAAAAGCCTATGGACAAATCCTTGAAATATAACTCAATACAACCATTAGTCCATAGAGATCGTCATCAATTACCAAAACCAAACATGGGGGCACCGCATGTTCTTTCAGTGTTTCTAATTTTGTATGTGGATGACATACTACTGATCAGAAATGACGTTTCGATGTTGAACTCAGTAAAGGAGTCATTGAATGGCAAGTTTTCAATGAAGGACCTTAGTGAAGCAGTTTACATATTGGGCATTAAGATATATAGAGATGGATCAAGGAGGCTACTCGGCATAAACCAGAGCACGTATATAGATAAAGTGTTGAAGCGGTTCAACATGAGTGAGGCAAAGAAAGGGTTCTTGCCACTCTCACGTGGTATAAGGCTAAGCGAGATTCTCAGAGTCCTACGACATCTGATGAGCGAAGCAGGATGAGTAGGATTCTGTATGCCTCGGCAATCAGATCCATGTATGCCATGATATGTACTCGCCATGATGTTGCCTTTGCAATAAGCTTAACTAGCAGATACCAGGCCAACCCCTGTGAGAGTCACTGGGCGGTGATTAAAAATATTCTGAAGTACCTGAAAAGGACTAAAAAGATGTTTCTTGTTTATGGAGGTGAGGAGGAGCTCTGCATAAAGGGTTACGACGAGGCTAGTTTTCAAACCAACATAGATTATTGTCGATCATAGTCCGGATTCATATACGTCATGAACGGAGAAGCAGTGAGCTGGATGAGTTCCAAGCAAGATACGGTGGCAGATTCTACCGCGGAAGCCGAATACATTGCGGCTTGTGAAGCTGCAAAGGAAGGTCTTTGGATCCAGAATTTTCTAGATGATCTTGGTGTTTTCACAGCCTCGGTAAAACCGTTGGACCTTTATTATGATAATTCTGGTGCCATCGCACTAGCCAAGGAGCCGAGGAACCACCATAAGACCAGACACATGGATCAGAAATATCATCTGATATGAAAGATCGTAAAGAGTGGTGATGTAGAGTTATGCAAAATTCACACGGATGCAAATGTTGCAGATCTGTTGACTAAGCCGCTACCACAACCCAAGCATGAGAGGCACACTAGAGTTGTTGTCATTCGATGTCTAGTTGATTGACTCTGGTGCAAGTGGGAGACTGTTGGTGATATGCCATAGAAGCAATCATGTATGATGATATTTCCTATGTGTTTATGAATAAAGATAGTCATTGGACATTATCAATGATGTATCAGCAAGTACGTGACTTGTTTGTGGGACTATGCATTATATGACGATTGTCCTAAAAGATCCCTAGTCAAAAGGGCTTGTGAACGTGTAGCCGACTAGACTAGCATATGACACTGTCGATGACTTGGTATCACTAGCCATGGAGCATTGTATTCTAACCGTATAATATGGACTCGGAAGGATCTGGTCGGATTCGACATAGTCGGATCCGAGTTGAGATAAGGTTTGAGTCGGGCATACCCAACTATGAGACGCATAGATAGGCCATCTGTGAGTCTCTAGTACAACATACGTTCTATGTCCTATGACTTGAGCCGGTGCATGTACTCGGGATGGCGACATACCTGCTTTGGGCCAACTAAACGCTACTCCGTGACTGGGTAGTTACAAAGGTAGGTTTCGGGCTTGTCCAAACCCATGCTGCGAGACATGGTCGAGAAAGACGGGATTTGTCCCTCCGATTAGGAGAGATATACTCTGGGCCATGATGACCCACAAGTATAGGGGATCTATCATATTATTTTCGATAAGTAAGAGTGTCGAACCCAACGAGGAGCAGAAGGAAATTACAAGCGGTTTTCAGTAAGGTTTTCTCTGCAAGCACTGAAATTGTAGGTAACAGATAGTTTTGTGATAAAATAAATTGTAACGAGTAACAAGCAATGAAAGTAAATAAAGTGCAGCAAGGTGGCCCAATCCTTTTTGTAGCAAAGGACAAGCCTGGACAATTTCTTATAATGAGAAAAGAGCTCCCGAGGACACATGGGAATTATCGTCAAGCTAGTTTTCATCACGCTCATATGATTCGCGTTCGGTACTTTGATAATTTGATATGTGGGTGGACCGGTGCTTGGATACTGCCCTTACTTGGACAAGCATCCCACTTATGATTAACCCCTATTGCAAGCATCCACAACTACAAAAGAAGTATTAAGGTAAACCTAACCACAGCATTAGACATATGGATCCAAATCAGCCCCTTACGAAGCAACGCATAAACTAGGGTTTAAGCTTCTGTCACTCTAGCAACCCATCATCTACTTATTACTTCCCAATGCCTTCCTCTAGGCCCAAATAATGGTGAAGTGTCATGTAGTCGACGTTCACATAACACCACTAGAGGAAAGACAACATACATCTCATCAAAATATCGAACGAGTACCAAATTCACATGACTACTAATAGCAAGACTTCACCCATGTCCTCAGGAACAAACGTAACTACTCACAAAGCATATTCGTATTCATAATCAGAGGAGTAATAATATGCATTAAGGATCTGAACATATGATCTTCCACCAAGTAAACCAATTAGCATCAACTACAAGGTGTAATCAACACTACTAGCAACCCACAGGTACCAATTTGTGGTTTTGATACAAGATTGGATACAAGAGATGAACTAGAGTTTTGAGAGGAGATGGTGCTGGTGAAGATGTTGATGGAGATTGACCCCCTCCCGATGAGAGGATTGTTGGTGATGACGATGGTGATGATTTCCCCCTCCCGGAGGGAAGTTTCCCCGGCAGAACAGCTCTGCCGGAGCTCTAGATTGGCTCCGCCAAGGTTCCGCCTCGTGGCGGTGGAGTTTCGTCCCATAAGCTTGTCTCTATTTTTTTCCAGGGTAAAAGCCATCATATAGCAGAAGATGGACACCGGATGGCCACCAGGGGGCCCAGGAGACAGGGGGCGCGCCTAGTAGGGGTGGGCGCGCCCCCACCCTCCTGGCCAGGGTGTGGGCCCCCTCTAGTGTTTCTTTCGCTCAATAATTCTTATTAATTCCAAAATTAAGTTCCGTGGAGTTTTAGGATTTTTGGAGCTGTGCAGAATATGTTTCCAATTTTTGCTCCTTTTCCAGCCAGAATTCCAGCTGTCGGCATTCCCCCTCTTCATGGTAAACCTTGTAAAATAAGAGAGAATAGCCATAAGTATTGATATATAATGTGTAATAACAGCCCATAATGCAATAAATATTGATATAAAAGCATGATGCAAAATGGACGTATCAACTCCCCCAAGCTTAGACCTCGCTTGTCCTCAAGCGGAAGCCGATATCGAAAAAATATGTCCACGTGTTTAGAGATAGAGGTGTCGATAAAAATAAAATACGGACATGAGGGCATCATGATCATTCTTATAACATCAACATATATAGATTTTATCATGTAATTTCTTATGCTCAAGTAACAATCAATTCACAATGCCAAGTATGGTTCAGAAACTTCATTGGGAACTAACAAACTATAATCTTAGTCATTGAAGCAATTGCAATTTATCATAACATCAGAAAGAGTCAAGAATAGAGCTTTTCAGAAAGTCCACATACTCAACTATCATGTAGTCTTCTAGAATTGCTAACACTCACGCAGTACCTGTGGTTATAGAGTTTCAACCAGACACTGAGAAAGATGGGGGCTTATTGTGTTGCCTCCCAACGTATTCACCTTTAGGTGATGTCAACAATAATAGTTCATGCTAACTTACATCCAATTGGATATATATATCAAGATGTTTCTAACACGAGGAGCTTGCCAAAGGATAAAATGAAAAAGGGAAAGGTGAAGATCACCTTGACTCAAGCATAAAGTAAAAACATAAAGTAAAAGATAAGCCCTTTGTAGAGGGAAGCAGAGGTTGTCATGTGCTTTTAGGGTTGGATGCACAAAATATTAATGCGAAAGAACGTCACTTTATATTGCCACTTGTATGTGGACCTTTATTATGCAGTCCGTCGCTTTTATTGCTTCCACAACAAGATCGTATAAAGCTTATTTTCTCTGCACTAATAAGTCATACATATTTGGAGAGCAATTTTTATTGCCTGCAACATGACAACTTACTTGAAGGATCTTACTCAATCCATAGGTAGGTATGGTTGACTCTCATGGCAAAAACTGGGTTTAAGGATATTTGGAAGCACAAGTAGTATCTCTACTTGGTTCAAGGAATTTTGGCTAGCATGAGGAGGAAAGGCAAGCTCAACATGTTTGGAAGGTCAATGACAATATACCTTAACTGAGATGTGAGAAAACATAAACCATTATGTTATCTTCCTTGTCCAACATCAACTCTTTTAGCATGTTATACTTAATGAGTGCTTCACAATCATAAAAGATGTCCAAGATAATATATTTGTATGTGAGAGCTCTCTTTCCTTATTACTTCCTATTAATTGCAACGATGACCAAAACTACGTTTGTCAACTCTCAACAACTTTTATCCCTCATACTTTCTATGTGTGAAGTCATTACTATCCATAAGATCAACATAAGCTCTTTTATTCTTTTTATTCCTTCTACTTTCTCAAGATCATAGCAAGATAGCAAAGCCCTTGACTCAACACTAATCTTTATTATAGATAGCTCACGGACTCGATTACATAAAGAGATCGCAAAGCAAAACTCAAAACTAATTGATACTTGAAACTTCAATCTACTAGATCAAGATATTACTAAAAGGATCAAACTAAATAAAACGGTAAAGATAGGAGTGTGATGGTGATACGATGCCGGGGCACCTCTCCCAATGTCGTGGAATTATCACGTCAGATGTCCTTAGTGTCAGGACTTAGTCGCGAGGCCAACGCATCCATGTGGTAGATTGAGAGGGGTTGATCGGGATGAGAGACACAACACGCAAGACAAGGATTTAGACAGCTTCGGGCCCCGGGAAACATCATCCGGTAAGAACCCTACATGCTGTTTGTGGCTAGGTCTCATTATGCTCATGAGAAGAGTCGTCGTAAGCCGGCTCCCCCTTTGTGTCTAGCCCTAGATATTGTTTCTTGTTGCCTCTCCCTCTTTGGGGAGCCCTGCCCCTCCTTATATAAGTTAGAGGGGTGGGTTACATGTGGAGTCCTAGTAGGACTAACCTATCTTGTACTACAAGCCGGATACAAGTCCGGGTCTTGATTCCTTGTAAGGGAGATACTCCTTACGCCTTTCCTCTTAAGCCGGCCTATCATAACGTAAGCCGGCCTATCATAACGTAAGCCGGCCTACTGGGCCTTGGGCCTTGTCGTCCATTTTGACCCGCCCGCCGGGTCTCCAGTGAGTCACAATGTCCAGGCGGGTTATATGTAAACCGCCATGTCCAGGCAGATCGCTAGTGAGTCGCCTAGCTCCAGCCGGGTCTTCTGGTGAATCGCCAAGTCCGGCCGGGTTATACCTTGCAGACGGGTTACACAGCGGGGTATATCCCCGACATTAGCCCCCAAGTTTAGCTTGGATTTATCCATGGTAAACTTATGCTGCAAAAATAAACACAAGAACAAATTTGACAGGTTGTGCTCCGGGTTAAGAATTCTTGTAAACCGGCACCTGAACATCCTTAAGTCCTTGCCATTTCCTTCTTCTAGAAAATCCGGGTCAATAGACCAGCTTCACAATCAATTTGCTTGTAGAAGAAATATTGTAAACAAATAATCCATCTGAGTCGGCTTCCAAAGCACCGGCTTAAAAATATAGTTTTTGAAATACTCATCTGATTTCAACCGGCTTAAAGGTATAGATCTTGCTGAGTTATAATTTCCAAAATCTCCGGGTTATAAAAACTGATAATTCCTGGTCATAATTGTTTCCAACGCTGGTTCATGATTGTTTCCAATGCCGGTTCATGATTATTGATGACGCCGGGTTATGATTGTTGCATACACCGGGTCATAATGATTGGTGATGCCGAGTCAATTTGGTCTGCTCAAAACTGAAAATTGGAAGATATTTCTCCCTTATATCCATATTACCTGTAGCCCCCAAGTGCCGGGTTGTCATGCTTGCAGCAACCTGGGACTTGTAATTGCCTTATGCTCATAAAACTTCAACCAGTGTAGCCCCCAAGGGCCGAGTCATTATGCAATAATGAGCAGGGACTTTGTAAATATTATTATCTAAACTTGAATAGCAATGTGTAGCCCCCAAGGGCCGGCTTAGTAAGATAATACTAAGCTGGAACTTTATATATATTTCATTGATAATAACATCATATGATGTAATCTCCACCACGGGGCTTGAACCCACGTCCACAAAGTTAAGAGCTTTGTGCTTTACCAACTGAGCAATGGATCCTTCAATTATAATGGATTTAAAACTTATGTACCTTGAACTGTTGACAGGAGCAATTGGTAGCCCCCAAGTGTCATGGTGCATGCTTGCAGCGACATGAGACTTGCATATTTGATATAACCTCAATTTGAATAATGTAGCCCCCAAGTGCCGGGTTGTAAGCCTGCAGCGACTCAGGACTATTCCTTTCATTGTAGAATAAATCATATCCTTTGATAAAATAATAGCCATTTCGCTAAAGCGACTTTGAAAACCTCAATAATACTGGTTATTGATAATCACAATAGAAATCCAGCCATGTTGGCTATTCGAGATTTGAATAATATAACCCGGTATGAAAACCTCAATCATTCAATATCATCATGAAAATCCAGCCAGCTTTGGCTATTAAAAAATTTGAATACCTCATCGGTTGATAAGTAAACCCGGAGTTTAAATACCCGGCGGCTCTTGGCCAACGATGATTTAATTCATCTTCATTGTAAGCCGGAATTTTTATAACTCGGTGGCTTATAGCCTTTGAGAAAAATCCAGAACGGATCATCATTTTGAAGCATCAACTTTTGTAATGAGCTTGAACTTAATCATTTACATGTCATATTCCTGCAAATCCTGCAAAGAGTTTAAACAACATATGCCCTGGCGACTTAACGTCAAAAGCCAGGGCGGGTAGCCACCCAAATGTAGTCTTATCCTGCATACAAGTAGATCACAAGATCCTTATGATCCTTTGAATGATACCGCTGGCTTATGTGACCCGGATAGTGAAGTCGATAACTCAACTCTGTAAGAGCCGGCACATAAGATATTTGTGACAACTCAAACACTTGTGATCGTATAAAATAGATAAAAATTTTGAGGCTTCTGATTCGAATACGATCAGTAAACCGTCCCAAAGGGGTTAAGCTAAGATTAGAATATGATCATATAGCCCCCAATGGTGTTGGCTATGCCGATCAAAGTGGGTATCTACAGCTATGTTCTCTTTGGTTCAAATACGACCTATGTTTGAATAGGAAAACCCCCATGACCACTGTAATATTGAATTTGTACTGCCGGGTTATATGACCTGTGTAATAAGGGTGATAACCCAATCCTTAGAAGCCAATGCCTCCATATAAATGATGGTTGGCATAAGCCGGTGACTTATAGTCAAAAGTCAAGCCGGTTAATCATAAAACACTTATATACATTCGGGATATAATCTCCAAAAAGGTCTCAAGCTAAGTAATTGTGGCTATAATAAACTTTACCAGAGATAGAATAAAACTTTTTGAGGCTTCTGATTCGGATACGATCAGTAAACCGTTCCAAAGGGGTTAAGCTAAGATTCGAATACGATCATATAGCCCCCAGTGGCTTGGCGATGCCGATCAAGTGGGTATCGACAGCTATGTTCTCTTTGGTTCGAATACGACCTATGTTTGAACAGGAAGCCCCCAAGTGACCATGAGAGTTGTTTAACGACGCTGATTTGTATACGATCCACGTCGATTCCCAAAGGGGTTGAGCTATGATTCGGATACAATCAAGAAGCCCCCAATTAGGTTCAGCGGTTTGCTAATCAAAAGGGTATCGACAGCTATGTTCTCTTTGGTTCGAATACGACCTATGTTTGAACAGGAAGCCCCCAAATGACCGTAATAAATTTTGGCATTGCGCCGATCAAGAGCGTACTGATAGCTATGCCCGATGAGCAGGAAGCCCCTAAGTGATCATAATAAGATAAGCTGTAAAGCAGGATACCCATGTTTTGAACCGGAATTACGTAAACCGGATATTGAGATCCTCAAAGCTTTGTAAGGGACAAAATTTACCTTGATCTATATCATTTGTCAAAGCTTTGATCTATATGTTGTCATCAATTACCAAAAAGGGGGAGATTGAAAGTGCAACTATCCCTAGGTGGTTTTGGTAATTCATAACAACATATAGCTCATTGAGCTAATGCTATTCCAAGACTATTATTTCAGGAAAGCTCAATGAATGGCATGGCATGGATGATGAAAGTGGATCCCTCAAAATACTAAGGACAAAGGATTGGCTCAAGCTCAAAAGCTCAAGACTCTTCATTTTACATTTTAGTGATCCAAGATCACATTGAGTCTATAGGAAAAGCCAATACTATCAAGAAGGGATGAGGTGTTGCTTAATGAGCGTCTTGCTTTATGTGCTTAGTGATATGCTCCAAAACCTTCAACTACTTTCCCACATCCACAAATGACCTAAACCTAAAGCCAAAATCTGTCCCACCGAGATTGCAATGTAAACTCTCTGTTTCCTTTTTGTAACATTTCGGTCTCACCGAAAAGAGCAAATCAGTCCCACCGAGTTTACCTGACAAACTCTCTGGTTAGCTAACTACCAAAATCGGTCCCACCGAGTTTGTGTAATCGGTCTTACCGAGATTATGTTATGCCCTAACGCTAACCGAATCGGTCTCACCGAGATGCATGTCAGTCCCACCGAAAATCACTAACAGTCACTAAATTTACTAAATCAGTCCGACCGAGTTTAACTATTCGGTTCCACCGAGTTTGGTAAATTGTGTGTAACGGTTAGATTTTTTGTGGAGGCTATATATACCCCTCCACCTCCTCTTCATTCGTGGAGAGAGCCATCAGACTAAACCTACACTTCCAACTTACCATTTCTGAGAGAGAACCACCTACTCATGTGTTGAGGCCAAGATATTCCATTCCTACCATATGAATCTTGATCTCTAGCCTTCCCCAAGTTGCTTTCCACTCAAACCCTCTTTCCACCAGATCCAAATCATATGAGAGAGAGTTGAGTGTTGGGGAGACTATCATTTGAAGCACAAGAGCAAGGAGTTCATCATCAACGCACCATTTGTTACTTCTTGGAGAGTGGTGTCTCCTAGATTGGCTAGGTGTCACTTGGGAGCCTTCGACAAGATTGTGGAGTTGAACCAAGGAGTTTGTAAGGGCAAGGAGATCGCCTACTTCATGAAGATCTACCGCTAGTGAGGCAAGTCCTTCATGGGCGACGGCCATGGTGGGATAGACAAGGTTGCTTCTTCGTGGACCCTTCGTGGGTGGAGCCCTCCGTGGACTCGCGCAGCCGTTACCCTTCGTGGGTTGAAGTCTCTATCAACGTGGATGTACGATAGCACCACCTATCGGAACCACGCCAAAAACATCCGTGTCTCCAATTGCGTTTGAATCCTCCAAACCCTTCCCTTTACTTTCTTGCAAGTTGCATGCTTTAATTTCCGCTGCCTATATACTCTCTGCATGCTTGCTTGAATTGTGTGATGATTGCTTGACTTGTCCTAAGATAGCTAAAATCTGCCAAACTCTAAAATTGGGAAAAGGTTAAGTTTTTAATTGGTCAAGTAGTCTAATCACCCCCCCTCTAGACTTACTTCAAGGTCCTACAAGTGGTATCAGAGCTTTGGTCTCCATTTGCTTTGATTTCCATAGCTTTTGGTGGTCATAGCCTTGGTTTCACAACCTAGGAGAGTATGGCGTCTAGCGAGGGAAATTATCACCGTAGAGGTCCTTACTTTGATGGTACTAATTTTGCTAGTTGGAAGCATAAGATGAAAATGCATATTCTCGGACATAACCCCGCTGTTTGGGCAATTATTTGTATTGGCTTGCAAGATGAATTCTTTGATGGGAGAGAACCAAATCGTGAAGCAAATGCGGAAGAATTGAAGATGCTGCAATACAACGCTCAAGCTTGTGATATCATCTTCAACGGGTTGTGCCTCGAAGAGTTCAACAAAATCAGCCGTCTTGAGAATGCAAAGGAAATTTGGGATACTTTGATTGATATGCACGAAGGTACCGAGTCCGTCAAGGAATCCAAGTTGAATGTGCTCCAAAGTCAGCTTGACAAGTTCAAAATGAAGGATGGTGAAGGTGTCACTGAAATGTACTCTAGGCTTGCACTTATCACAAATGAGATTGCCGGCTTAGGAAGTGAAGAGATGACCGACAGATTCATCATCAAGAAGATCCTAAGAGCATTGGATGGAAAGTATGATACAGTGTGCACATTGATCCAAATGATGCCAAACTACAAAAATCTCAAGCCAACAGAAGTCATTGGAAGAATTGTTGCTCATGAGATGTCACTCAAGGATAAGGAGGAACTTCACAAAAAGTCAAGTGGTGCTTACAAAGCCTCAAGTGAAGCCCCCACATCATCAAGTGAGAAACAAACCTTCAATGAAGAATTGAGCTTAATGGTGAAGAACTTCAACAAATTCTACAAGAGTAGAAGCAAAGAAAGAAGCTCCAAGTCAAGGTCTTATCATGATAAGAGATCTTCTAGTCGAGAGCGCAATTGCTACAATTGTGGGAAGCCCGGACACTACTCCACTGAGTGTACGGCACCCTACAAAAGAAGAGAAGATTCTCCAAAAAGAAGAAGCAAAAGAGAAGAATCACCACCAAGAGAGAGGAGGAGTAGAGATGATAGTTATGAACGAAGAGCCTCACGGAGAAGCAAGGATTCGGAAAGGAAGGACAAGTCATCAAGGAGCTACACAAAACGAAGACATCAAGCTCATGTTGGTGAATGGGTATCCGGCTCCGACTCCGACAATCACTCCGAGAGAAGCTATCACTTCGACTCCGAACATACTCAAGATGAAGGTGTTGCCGGTCTAGCACTTGTGTCAACCAACTCCTACGACATATTTGATTCACCAAATGAAGGAATTGGAAGATGCTTCATGGCCAAAGGTCCAAAGGTAACACATCCTGAGTATGTTGATTTCAATAGTGATGAAGATGACTTGCTTGTGGATGATGATTTACTTGTTGACAACTCTAGTAATGAATACTATGATGAAACGTCAATTAATCATGCTAATCAAACGAATGACAATGATAAGGAGAAAATTGAGCTTCTAACTGAAGAACTAAACACTCTTAAGTTGGCTCATGAAACTATCTTCGAAGATCATCGAGAACTTTTAAGGTCTCATGAGAAGTTACGCTTTGAAAAGCTCAATCTTGAGCAAGAGCATGAGTTCTTAAAGGCAATCAATGATGATCTCCGCAAGAAAAGTTCTTCTTACATTGCCAAGCGTTTACTCTTATCTACTTACATGCCTCAAGTCAAGTCTAGTAACAAGTACAAGAAAGATACTTCCTCTAGTAGTAACAATAATAATGTTAAATCCAATGTTGTTGCTTCTAGTAATTCTCTTGATTCCACTAATGATTCTCTTAGCCAAGTTACACTTGAGCAAGAAAATAGTTTATTGAAGGGAATTATAGAGAAAGGTGTTTACAAGAGCCTTGTCGGGAGTAAGCAATTCGAGGAAATTGTACGCAAGCAAGGAAGGCACCGGAAGAATCAAGGTGTTGGTTCTAAACGAAAGTTCAATGCCAATGGAGTTGAGTGGGAAGAAGATCAATACCCCAAGACAAAGTTTGTTCCTCAACAAGAGAAGTATGATCCTACTTCCTTCAAGGGGACACAATCTCAAGATGATCTTCCACCACAAGACCACAAGAACAAAGGCAAGGACAAGCTTCAAGAAGAGATTTATGCATTTGAAGAAGCACCTAAAGCCTTGTTCAGTTGGGTCCCCAAGACTACGTCAAGTTCTACTTCATCAAGTACAACTACAACTCCAAGGATTCCCATCAAGATGATGTGGATCCCGAAGAAGAAGAACTAGAGAGTTCTTGAGGGTGACTCCGCCAACATTCTTCACTCATATCATTTTGGCAAGAACAAGTGCAATCAACTTTCACATATTGCACTAGTTCAAGGAGTCACAAACCCTCTTGTTTGTAAGGCAAGGGACAAGGTAACCTAATGTTTTCATGGACATCATCTTGTGTGTGTGCATCACTCTATGTCTATGGATATTCTTGTTTGTTCCTTGTGGGACTAACCCATGTAGGCAAGTTGAATGTGCAACTCACTCCAAAGGATTGCTCCAAATGATCTACATCAACATTGAGCATCTACATCTTCAACACCTACATGAAGTCATCATTGACAAAACCCAAGGTTAGTTCATCCCTCTAAGGGGGGGATCTCACATCTAGGGGGAGCTTAACTCAAAGAATTGAGTCAAAGCAACTCTAATGGTGTGAACACATTAATGCATTATGTAGAAGTGGTAACCCCACTTGAGCTTAAACGATGAGTATGACCTATGATCAAATGTTCTCATTTGACTCCTAAGTCAATATACTCATATATAGATGACCTAGTCATCGCCAATTGTTTGATAGATGCTAGAATTGGTTGTGCATGCTTTGCCACATATTTCATTTGCCATTTTATTGTGTGAGCATGTTGGTGCATATTTTACTCATTCAAGGACATCCACTTGTTGTTTTGATTGTTTGGTTCTTTCTTCTTTTGGCCAAGTGGATGGACAAGAATGCCTAAGAACCCTCTCTAGCTATCTATGCTTTTCTCGTCTCAAACTCTATTCATGCTACATCACAAAATTTGATCAAGTCAGATTCGAACCACTCTGTGTGAGGAGCACTCGGAGTCCCCGATTCGTCATAGACTTAAACTTACAAAACCTCTTTGTGATTCTCGGTCTGACCGATTCTTCCATTTCGGTCCTACCGAGATCATCAAGTTGATCTGAGTTTTCAATCTCGGTGCAACCGATTTGAACTTTTCGGTCACACCGAGTTGCTGTAACTGAACATAGTTATGCATCCCGGTGCCACCGAGTTGTTCCACTCGGTCACACCGACAGGGTCGGGCTATATATAGACACGGGCAAAATTTTGGAAATTTCTCCGAAACCCTACGCCTGCGCAACAGCTCGCTCTGCCATCGTGGTCTCTAGATCATCTCCTCGTCGCCAGCACCCTCCTGTCGCTGGTCTCCGCCGCCGTCAACGGATTTCGACCCCGCCGTTGCCGCCGTAGCAAGTCCACCGCCAAGTTAGGGTATGGACTTAATCTTTGTGCTATCCACGTCTGATTCCTAGCACATTGTCTTCATATTGATTCTTGCCACGATTGAAACTCTTCTATCCAGCCAAAGTAGTTCATAGATTAGATGTGATTCAAATTTTTAGGGTTAGGTTTCCGCCGAAACCATCTCAGACCCACCGAGTTGAAAAACTCGGTCTCACCGATTTGGCTTATGCCATTGCACTAGTGACTCTCGGTCTGACCGAGAATTACTAATCAGTGCAACCGATTTGAGGATTCTGTGAAACCCTACCAGTCTCGGTACCACCGAACTGAAACTCGGTCCAACCGAGATCATCAGTTTAGGTTCCAAAACTGCTTCGATGTCACCGAGTTTGAAAATCGGTGGATCCGAAATGCTTTCTGTGGAAAACTAAGACTGAACTTTTGAGTCATTCTTTTGCAAAAACCTCTACATTTTGTGATGCTCATCTTTTCTATCTCATCTATAACTCTTCACAGGGTCAGCAGTCAGCTTTTGCAGTATGTCTAATCAAAGTGACAGCCAAACAGGCCAGAAGAGCAGATGGACTTGAGTGAGGGCACTAGTCCCTCAACTTCAGATGAAGGGAGCATAAGTACTCCTAGCAATTTGCCTAAGGCTGCAACTAGGCAAAGGAGGAAAAGAACTTTAGATTCAGAGGATGAAGATTACAAGGCTGAGGAAGATGAGGCTACTTCCAAGAAAGTGGTGCTCAAGAAGGAATATGGCTCAGCAAAAGATATAAAGCCAGGCATGAAGATTAGAAGGCCTGCAAGAAGGCAACCTATGCCCAAGGCCAGAGCATCAACTCAACTGCCTGAAAATCCTGATCCCAAAGAGCCAGCTGAAGAAAGCAAGAAGAGGAAGGAAAGGGTCAAGAAGACCATTGCCAGAGTTGTTGGGCAACCTTCCATGATGGAAGAGGAAGAGCTTGCTGCACTAGCTCCAAAGGCAGCTAAGCTTATGGGAGATGCAATCAAATCTGGGGCTGCAACATCTAAGCCCAAGGAAGCACCCATAGCTGCCCCCAAGGCCAAGTCTGCACCAAAGAGGAATACCAGGAGTATTCCAGCTGCTGAGAAGAACAAGGCCCCAGTGCCTGAGGTTGCTGAGGAGGAAGATGAAGAAGGACAGGTTCTAAGGAAGCTCAAGCCAAAGATACCAGTTCACAATGATGCCCATCCTGTGGCTGAGGACATGAGAATCAGGAAGGATTCAGGGTTGAGACTGTGGAGGATGGCAGATCCATATGCCACAAGGAGAAGAACTACTGTTGATTACAGGTTCCACACAAAGAAATAGCAGGACTTCTATGGAACAATTCTGTTGGACAAGAAGCCCATAGTCTGTGACATGAGGTGGGTTGACTGGAAATTCATCAAGGAAAATGAATAGCACTATCCTGGAGTGCAAGACAGCTTTGTTGCTTGTGGAGTTGCAGATTTTGTTGGGCAAAAGCTCACAAATTGGAATGATGAACTTATCATGCAATTCTACTCCACAACACATTTTTACACAGATGGAAGAATTGTTTGGATGTCTGAAGGTACAAGGTACCAATCCACTATAGAAGAATGGGCAAAACTGATAAATGCCCCAAAGGAAAATGATGATGATCCGGATGTATATGCCAAGAAGAAAATGGGACACAATACCATGGCACACATGTACAAGGAGATCCCAGACAAAGCCCTAGAGACTTTCACTTTTGGATCAGTCCATTTTCTGTTGTCAGGGCTGCCTACCATAAATTGGATTCTGAGGCATACTTTGTTGCCCAAGTCAGGTGACCATAACATGATCAGAGGGCATGCCATCAACATGTTGCATGTGTTTGATGTGCCACAGAAATTCAAAGTCATGAGCCTGATCATTGAAACAATCAAGAGGACTGTAGCAGATCAGAAGAGGGGCTGTGGATATGCACCTCAAATTCAAGAATTGATAAACTCAAAGATGGGCACAGGAAAATATCAGTTGGATAAGGAACACTTTCCACTTTATCCAGACTTTGAGGAAAATGAGGTTGTCATGAATGAAGATGATCCACAATCAGTTCAAGCTCAGGAGAAGAAGGAGAAGGCAAAGAGGGAGAAGGCTGCCAAGATGCCAACTCAAGAGGAGGCATCTGAATATTTCTTAAAAACCAAACAGGAGCAGCTTGGTTACTTGATAGCATCATCTCTAAGGATTGAGAAGGGGTTGGCCACCCTAACTCAAAACCAGGAGAGCCTGGAAAGAATCATGGAACAAAAATTCTATGATCTAGATGTCAAGGTAACTGAGATTCAGTCAGTTGTGGAGCAGCTGCACGATGACATGCAGGAGAGGAAGGGCAAGACTACCACCAATGTGTTTGCCAGAGTGCCCAGAGCCCAGAGGTCAGTTGCAGTGCCAGTGACAGACACTAGAGCAACATCTTCAGCACCAGCTACTGCCCCTTCAGTTCCAGTGCAACCAGCTCCAGCACCAACTCCTCCAGCTCCATCCACTTCCACTGAAGCCTTCATCCAAGGAGCCATCTCTACACCACCACCAGAAGATCAAGCCTGAGAGTCGATCTAGCACTATGCGTTTTCTATGAACTTTTTGGTAACTTGTTGCCAAAGGGGGAGAAAAATGTATAGATCACAGGCTTCGAGAGAGAGCGTGTTGCTTTTGTTCTCTCTTGCTTTATTTGGTGGTTTGTCAATCTTTGTTTGCTTTTGGTTGAGATACTATGCTTGTGAGACATTGATGATCATGTGTTTGATCATAAGCTACACTTATGCATGTTTGATGATATTATCCTATCTATCTTATGTGATCACTCACTATGCTTGGTGATGAGTGCATGTATTCATTGTTTATTATTTTGAGCGCTCCACCAAGATGTATGTGACATGGAAGAGTAACCCATGCACCTAATTCATTGTGCATTTGCAGTCCAAAGCAAATCTAAAACTATGCACAAATTTAGGGGGAGCTCTTGCTTATCACATACTTCTCAAAGCGACGATGTTATTTAAATTTTATTATCATTTGTCGAAGCTTTGATCTATATGTTGTCATCAATTACCAAAAAGGGGGAGATTGAAAGTGCAACTATCCCTAGGTGGTTTTGGTAATTCATAACAACATATAGCTCATTGAGCTAATGCTATTACAAGACTATTATTTCAGGAAAGCTCAATGAATGGCATGGCATGGATGATGAAAGTGGATCCCTCAAAATACTAAGGACAAAGGATTGGCTCAAGCTCAAAAGCTCAAGACTCTTCATTTTACATTTTAGTGATCCAAGATCACATTGAGTCTATAGGAAAAGCCAATACTATCAAGAAGGGATGAGGTGTTGCTTAATGAGCCTCTTGCTTCATGTGCTTAGTGATATGCTCCAAAACCCTCAACTACTTTCCCACATCCACAAATGACCTAAACCTAAAGCCAAAATCGGTCCCACCGAGATTGCAATGTAAACTCTCTGTTTCCTTTTTGTAACATTTCAGTCTCACCGAAAAGAGCAAATCGGTCCCACCGAGTTTACCTGACAAACTCTCTGGTTAGCTAATTACCAAAATCGGTACCACCGAGTTTGTGTAATCGGTCTTACCGAGATTACGTTATGCCCTAACCCTAACCGAATTGGTCTCACCGAGATGCATGTCAGTCCCACCGAAAATCACTAATAGTCACTAGGTTTACTAAATCGGTCCGACCGAGTTTAACTATTCGGTTCCATCGAGTTTGGTAAATTGTGTGTAACGGTTAGATTTTGTGTGGAGGCTATATATACCCCTCCGCCTTCTCTTCATTCATGGAGAGAGCCATCAGACTAAACCTACACTTCCAACTTACCATTTCTGAGAGAGAACCACCTACTCATGTGTTGAGGCCAAGATATTCCATTCCTACCATATGAATCTTGATCTCTAGCCTTCCCCAAGTTGCTTTCCACTCAAACCCTCTTTCCACCAGATCCAAATCCTATGAGAGAGAGTTGAGTGTTGGGGAGACTATCATTTGAAGCACAAGAGCAAGGAGTTCATCATCAACGCACCATTTGTTACTTCTTGGAGAGTGGTGTCTCCTAGATTGGCTAGGTGTCACTTGGGAGCCTCCGACAAGATTGTGGAGTTGAACCAAGGAGTTTGTAAGGGCAAGGAGATCGCCTACTTCGTGAAGATCTACCGCTAGTGAGGCAAGTCCTTCGTGGGCGACGGCCATGGTGGGATAGACAAGGTTGCTTCTTCGTGGACCCTTCGTGGGTGGAGCCCTCCATGGACTCGCGCAGCCGTTACCCTTCATGGGTTGAAGTCTCCATCAATGTGGATGTACGATAGCACCACCTATCGGAACCATGCCAAAAACATCCGTGTCTCCAATTGCGTTTGAATCCTCCAAACCCTTCCCTTTACTTTCTTGCAAGTTGCATGCTTTAATTTCTTCTGCCTATATACTCTCTGCATGCTTGCTTGAATTGTGTGATGATTGCTTGACTTGTCCTAAGATAGCTAAAATCTGCCAAACTCTAAAATTGGGAAAAGGTTAAGTTTTTAATTGGTCAAGTAGTCTAATCACCCCCCCTCTAGACTTACTTCAAGGTCCTACACAAGGCATAGGCTCACCATCATAGAAGGATGATCGAGTCTCCGGGAACCTCAAATCTGCAGCCAAACTCATCCTCTTGAATCTATATTCATACTCACAGTTTTGGTTTTGCAGGTCATAGATCTGGGCTTGGAGGTGCTTGATTTTCTCTTGCAGCTTGAAGACGGTCTCCCCAATGACCTTGGCATCCAGCTTGTGGTTGTTGGTGAACTCCTTGATCATCATCTGGTTGGTGTTGAGTCCACGCTCCACCATCCCTTGGCACTTGAAAACTTGTTACTCCATGGCTTCGAGCTTTGTCTCCACGCTTTCAGTACGCCTTGGTCCCTCCACATCGCGGATGTGCAGCACCCCCTCACGCATATCAATGGTTTGAGGGTGTTGTAGAACCTCCGTGAGATAAGGGTTGATAACCCTCTCGAAAAACTTGTCCTTGGGAGTGCTTGGAGACGTCATGATGCTCTAGATATGTCAGAAAAACAGCTCGAAACGAAAACAGAGGATTTTTGTGTGATACAGTGGTCAAAGCCTTCGGGAGATTATATAATGAATTTTTACCGACCAAAATACGTAACGTGCAAGAAAACGAAGTCCAGGAGGCACACGAGGTGGCCACGAGACAGGGGGCGCGTCCAGGAAGGGTGGGCGCGCCCTCCACCCTCGTGGAGGCCTTGTGTCCTTCCCGGACTACTTATTTCTTTCTAAAATTCTTAAATATTCCAAAACTTATAAAAAATGCCATTAGAATTGTTTTGGAGTCAGTTTACTTACCGTACCACATACCTATTCCTTTTCGGAGTCTGGAACATTTTGGAAAGTGTCCCTTATGTATTCCTCCGGGGTTACGGTTTCAATAATATTAGTTTCAACATTGATAGGATTACCTGAGATATAATGTTTAATTCTTTGACTGTTCACCACCCTCGGACTTGTGCCTTCAAAGTTGTTGATTTTTATGGCACCGGAACAATAGACCTCCTTGATAATGTAAGGACATTCCCATTTAGAGAGAAGTTTTCCTGCAGAAAATCTTAAACGAGAGTTGAATAATAACACATAATCACCTACGTTAAACTCACGCTTTTGTAACCTTTTATCATGCCAGCGTTTGACTTTTTCTTTGAATAGCTTGGCATTCTCATAGGCTTGGGTTCTCCATTCATCAAGTGAGCTAATGTCAAATAACCTCTTCTCACCGGCAAGTTTGAAGTCATAGTTGAGCTCTTTAATAGCCCAATATGCTTTATGTTCAAGTTCAGGAGGTAAGTGACAAGCTTTTCCATAAACCATTTTATACGGAGACATACCCATAGGATTTTTGTATGCAGTTATATAGG
Organism: Triticum aestivum; assembly: GCF_018294505.1. Lineage (NCBI taxonomy): Eukaryota > Viridiplantae > Streptophyta > Magnoliopsida > Poales > Poaceae > Triticum > Triticum aestivum. The sequence goes on along the minus strand of NC_057801.1, from coordinate 606,457,076 downwards.
ACCATAATGCATCATCAAGTTTCTTGGACCAATTCTTTCTAGATCTATTCATAGTCTTTTACAAAATTAATTTGAGCTCTCTATTTCTCAACTCTACTTGACCACTAGACTGCGGGTGATAAGGAGATGCGATTCTATGATTAACATCATACTTAGCAAGCATCTTACGGAAAGCACCATGAATAAAATGTGAACCACCATCAGTCATAAGATATCTAGGGACTCCAAACCTCGGAAAAATAACTTCTTTAAGCATTTTAATAGAAGTGTTATGATCAGCACTACTAGTTGGAATAGCTTCTACCCACTTAGTAACGTAATCAACAACAACTAAAATATGTGTGTAACCATTAGAGGCAGGAAAGGGTCCCATATAATCAAAGCCCCAAACATCAAATGGTTCAATAACAAGAGAATAATTCATAGGCATTTCTTGACGTCTACTAATGTCACCAATTCTTTGACATTCATCACAAGATAAGACAAACTTACGAGCATCTTTGAAGAGAGTAGGCCAATAAAAATCGGATTGCAATACCTTATGTGCAGTTCTATCTCCAGCGTGGTGTCCTCCATAGGATTCAGAGTGACACTTGCGTAGGATCTGTTCCTGTTCATGCTCAGGTACACAATGTCTAATAACACCATCTACTCCTTCTTTATAAAGGTGTGGGTCATCCCAGAAGTAATGTCTTAAGTCATAAAAGAACTTTTTCTTTTGCTGGTATGTGAAACTAGGTGGTATAAATTTAGCAAAAATGTAATTAGCATAATCAGCATACCAAGGAGCAGTATGAGAAGCATTAACGACCGCTAATTGTTCATCAGGAAAGCTATCATCAATAGGCAGTGGGTCGTCAAGAACATTCTCTAACCTAGACAAGTTGTCTACAATGGGGTTCTCAGCTCCCTTCCTATCAATAATATGCAAATCAAATTCTTGGAGCAAGAGAACCCATCTAATAAGTCTAGGCTTAGCATCTTTCTTTTCCATAAGATATTTAATAGCAGCATGATCAGTGTGAATAGTAACTTTGGAATCAACAATATAAGGTCTAAACTTATCACATGCAAACACAACTGCTAAGAACTCTTTTTCAGTAGTAGCATAATTTCTCTGGGCAGTATTAAGATTTTTACTAGCATACTGGATAACATTCAATTTCTTATCAACTCTTTGCCCTAGAACATCACCTACAACATAATCACTAGCATCAACATAATTTCAAAGGGTAAATTCCAATCAGGTGGCTGAACAATAGGTGCAGTGATTAAAGCTTTCTTAAGTATTTCAAATGCTTCTACACAATCATCATCAAAGACAAAAGGAATATCTTTTTGCAATAAATTAGTCAGGGGCCTAGAGATTTTAGAAAAGTCCTTAATGAACCTCCTATAAAAACCGACATGACCAAGGAAACTTCTTATACCTTTTATGTCCTTGGGACATGTCATCTTTTCAATAGCATCAACTTTAGCTTTATCAACTTCAATACCTCTCTCAGAAATCTTATGCCCCAAGACAATGCCTTCATTAACCATAAAGTGGCACTTTTTCCAATTCAAGACGAGACTAGTGTCTTCGCATCTCTGCAAAACTCAATCAAGGTTGCTCAAGCAATCATCAAAAGAGGATCCATAGACGGAGAAATCATCCATGAATACCTCACAAATCTTTTCACAAAAGTCAGAGAATATAGCCATCATACATCTTTGGAAGGTAGCAGGTGCATTACATAAACCAAAAGGCATACGTCTATAAGCATAAGTACCGAAAGGGCAAGTAAAAGTAGTTTTAGATTGATCCTTCGCTGATACAGGTATTTGAGAGAAACCAGAATAACCATCTAGGAAGCAGAAATGTGTGTGTTTGGACAATCTTTCTAGCATTTGATCAATAAAAGGTAAAGGGTAATGATCTTTCTTAGTAGCTTTATTTAATTTACGGAAATCAATTACCATCCTATAACCTATAATAATTCTTTGCGGGATCAATTCATCTTTATCATTAGGAACAACGGTAATACCTCCCTTTTTAGGAACACAATGGACATGGCTTACCCAATCACTATCAGCAACGGGATAAATTATACCTGCGTCAAGGAGCTTTAGTATCTCCTTTCTTACCACTTCTTTCATCTTAGGATTCAGTCGTCGTTGAGGATCTCTAACTGGTTTGGCATCGTCCTCCAAATTAATTTTGTGTTGGCATAACGTGGGACTAATGCCCTTGAGATCATCCAGAGTATATCCAATAGCAGCACGGTGCTTCTTCAGAGTTTTCAATAATCTTTCTTCTTCTTGCTCTGAAAGGTTAGCACTAATAATAACATGATATATTTTCTTTTCATCAAGGTAAGCATACTTAAGATTATCTGGTAATGGTTTGAGTTCAAACACGGGATCACCCTTGGGTGGAGGGGGATCCCCTAGAATTTCAACGGGTAGGTTGTGTTTCAGCATAGGTTCCTATTGAAGGAACACTTCATCTATTTCCCTTCTTTCCTTCATAAACATATCATTTTCATGGTCTAGCAAATATTGTTCTAATGGATTAGTAGGAGGCACGACAATAGAAGCAAGACCAATAATCTCATCCTTACTAGTTGATTCTCTATCACGAGGTTGTCTATGAAACTTAGCAAAATTAAACTCATGAGACATACCCTCTAAGCCAATTGTAACAGTATCCTTTTCACAATCAATCTTAGCATTAACTGTATTCAAGAAGGGTCTACCAAAATAATGGGACAAAAGTCATCTTGTGGGGAACTAAGAACAAGAAAATCAGCAGGATATTTAACCTTACCACACAAGACTTCAACATCTCTAACAATCCCAATTGGTGAAATAGTATCTCTATTGGCAAGTTTGATAGTAACATCAATACCTTCCAATTCAACGGGTGCAATATCATGCATAATTTCTTTATATAAGTCATAGGGTATTACACTAGCACTAGCACCCATATCACATAAGCCATGATAACAATGATCTCCTATTTTAACAAAAATAACAGGCATGCCTACCACAAGTCTATGTATCTTAGTATCTGGTCTAACAATATTAGCAGTCTCTCCACAGAAATAAATAACATTCCCATCTAAATCATCATCCAAGAGATCTTTAACCATAGAAATACTAGGTTCAACTTTGATTTGCTCAAGAGGTGTATAAGTCCTACTATTACTCTTACGGACAACAGTCAAAGTTTTAGCATGATCCTTTATCCTAACAGGAAAAGGAGGTTTCTCAACATAAGTAGTAGGAACAATAGGATCACTATAAGTGACAGTCTTTTCTTCAACTGTAATAGGTGCAACTACTTTTACTTCAATGGGAGGATTATATTTAAACCACTTCTCCTTAGGGAGATCAACGTGAGTAGCAAAAGATTCACAGAAAGAAGCTACTATCTCAGAGTCAAGTCCATATTTAGCGCTAAATCCACGAAAAGTATTGGTATTCATAAAAGATTTAACACAATTAAACTTAGGTGTCATACCTGACTCCTTACCATCATCGGAACCCCAACCTTCAGAGTTGCTTTTAATTCTTTCCAATAAGTCCCATTTGAATTCAGTAGTCTTCAGCATATAAGAACCAGCACAGGAAGTATCAAGCATGTTGCGATCATTGAGAGAAAGCCGATCATAAATGTTTTGAATAATCATTTCTCTGAAGAGCTCATGATTGGGGCATGAATATAACATTAACTTAAGCCTCCGCCAAGCTTGAGCAATGCTTTCTCCTTTGCGAGGCCGGAAATTATATATGTAATTACGATCACGATGAACAAGATGCACAGGATAAAATTTCTGGTGAAATTCCAACTTCAATCATTTATAATTCCAAGATCTCGTATCATCAAATAGACAATACCATGTCAATGCATCTCCCTTCAAAGATAAAGGGAAGACATTCCTTTTGACAACATCATCGGGAATACCTGCAAGCTTAAATAATCCACAAACTTCATCCACAAAGATAAGGTGTAAATCGGGATGTAATGTTCCATCTCCTGCAAAGGGATTAGCTAGCAGTTTCTCTATCATACCCGAAGGAATCTCAAAGTAAATATTTTCAATAGGTTTAGTAGGTTGAGGAGCAACTCTTTGCTCTTCTGGTCGGGGTGAAGATACCCCGAACAAGCCCCTCAAAGGATTAGTTTCCATAGTAATAAGTGACAGAAAATTTCAGCACACTATATAAATGTTTCCTTACCAAGTTCCACTCACCAAAAGCGCTACGCTCCCCGGCAACGGCGCCAGAAAAGAGTCTTGATGACCCAAAAGTATAGGGGATCTATCATAGTTGTTTTGATAAGTAAGAGTGTCGAACCCAACGAGGAGCAGAAGGAAATGACAAGCGGTTTTCAGTAAGGTTTTCTCTGCAAGCACTGAAATTGTAGGTAACATATAGTTTTGTGATAAGATAAATTGTAACGACTAACAAGCAATGAAAGTAAATAAAGTGCAGCAAGGTGGCCCAATCCTTTTTGTAGCAAAGGACAAGCCTGGACAATTTCTTATAATGAGAAAAGAGCTCCAGAGGACACATGGGAATTATCATCAAGCTAGTTTTCATCACGCTCATATGATTCGCGTTCGGTACTTTGATAATTTGATATGTGGGTGGACCGGTGCTTGGGTACTGCCCTTACTTGGACAAGAATCCCACTTATGATTAACCCCTATTGCAAGCATCCGCAACTACAAAAGAAGTATTAAGGTAAACCTAACCACAACATTAGACATATGGATCCAAATCAGCCCCTTACGAAGCAACGCATAAACTAGGGTTTAAGCTTCTGCCACTCTAGCAACCCATCATCTACTTATTACTTCCCAATGCCTTCCTCTAGGCCCAAATAATGGTGAAGTGTCATGTAGTCGACGTTCACATAACACCACTAGAGGAAAGACAACATACATCTCATCAAAATATCGAATGAATACCAAATTCACATGACTACTAATAGCAAGACTTCACCCATGTCCTCAGGAACAAACGAAACTACTCACAAAGCATATTCATATTCATAATCAGAGGAGTAATAATATGCATTAAGGATCTGAACATATGATCTTCCACCAAGTAAACCAATTAGCATCAACTACAAGGAGTAATCAACACTACTAGCAACCCACATGTACCAATTTGTGGTTTTGATACAAGATTGGATACAAGAGATGAACTAGGATTTTGAGAGGAGATGGTGCTGGTGAAGATGTTGATGGAGATTGACCCCCTCCCGATGAGAGGATCGTTGGTGATGACGATGGTGATGATTTGCCCCTCCCGGAGTGAAGTTTCCCCAGCAGAACAGCTCTGCCGGAGCTCTAGATTGGTTCCGCCAAGGTTCCGCCTCGTGGCGGCGGAGTTTCGTCTCGTAAGTTTGCCTCTGATTTTTTCTAGGGTAAAAGCCTTCATATAGCAGAAGATGGACACCGGAGGGCCACCAGGGGGCCCAGGAGATAGGGGGCGCGCCCAGTAGGGGTGGGCGCGCCCCCACCCTCCTGGCCAGGGTGTGGGCCCCCTCTGGTGTTTCTTTCACTCAATAATTCTTATTAATTTCAAAAATAAGTTCCGTGGAGTTTCATGATTTTTGGAGCCGTGCAGAATAGGTTTCTAATGTTTGCTCCTTTTCCAGCCAGAATTCCAGCTGCCGGCATTCCCCCTCTTCATGGTAAACCTTGTAAAATAAGAGAGAATAGCCATAAGTATTGATATATAATGTGTAATAACAGCCCATAATGCAATAAATATTGATATAAAAGCATGATGAAAAATGGACGTATCAGGCCCCTCGTGTGACCTGACCAAGATAAGCATGGCCAGACAAGGATTATGAGATAATCCGATTGTGATCAGCATCACTGTAATGAGGAAGAGGTCGGGCTAGCACAAGGATGACAGACTCGCCTTGAGCCCGACAACATATATCGTGTGGCAAGGGAACCGAAGTGTGATGTACAGGTTCGCCTAACCAGCTTCATCGGACACTTGGAGTCAGCATGCTTTGCTAGAGGCCGCTACCGACTAGTCGAGCCAGATGTGATTTGACTTCTGACCAAGTGAACGAGAACCTAAGGGGTCGCGCACTTAAGGGAAGGAACCAGTGAGGCTGGATCCGACTCCACGAGTCAGATGTGATCCTACTCGGACTCGGATCCAGACCGAACAGACTTTTGGCTTGAGGATCCGTGTGAGGCCCAAGTGTTGAGCCCACGACAGATGCCTATATAAAGTGGAGGTGCGGCACACTCTTTGGTTGATCGCTTCGGCGCCGTCACTAGGGCTTTGCATGTGTTGCAAGTAGCCACCTCCACTTGCCGCCGACTGTGTGATCGGACCTAACAGTCCGCCGCACGGTGTTCCTCCTGCACGTGCGGATATCGTTAGAGGCGGTGCGCTTGCGCCGCTCCGGCGAACCTGTACGTGAGATCTGACGACCGGCTGTTCGAGGAAGATCAGACGAGAAGGAGACGACTCCGAAGACGCGCTGCCTCAACTCTACTTTCGCTGCACGACACTGCGCGTCTAGTGGTAACGATATGTGATCCTACCGTAGAACCCAAAAGTTGACAATACAATATACTGGGGGTGGCTCGTCGGCTGGGAAGCCTGACACTGGGTTGGCCTCCGGCCCAGGAGGCTTGGCGGCAGCCCTAGCCCATCGATCAATCCAGGGCCCAGCTTTAGGACGAAACATGATCTTGGCGCGCAAGCCACGAAGCTCCTGTGGCGAGGTCGATTAGGGCCCTTGTAAAACCCTAGCTCTCGCCCCTTTTATAAGGCGAGGCCAAGTGTAGGTCGACGCCTTCTGCTCAATAGCTCATACATCGTTCGGGAGCCCTTGCTCGAGTCCTCCCCCCTATGTATTAAAATGACATGATATAATCGACGACGAAACCCACCGAGACTGCCGACATTTTTTATCACCTATCGCAGATGGTTTTGGCCATCTCTAGTACATACGGTTAGACCGTCCGATCTCGTGATCCGTATCACTGCATATATGTTTCATCAATTACAGTTTGATTACCTACCGATAACTTTACACTCCATATTACACGTGTTCGATGCAAACACACAACTCTTCGTAACTCAAACCGCTCTCGCATTCGACACAAATTTGGGCACAAATCTATGTACACAAATTTGGGCACAAATCCATGTACCAATATCAAGTGTGAGATTTACAATCACCCCCTAGTTGAACGTTGGATGGACGACATGTCTCCTCGGATCTCAATCTCACTTCAGCACCCTGCTGCCTGCTTACGAAAGCCGAAAAGGAAAAAGAAACGAATCTGTAGCAAAATCCCCGCAGCGGTCAAGCACCACGCAAACGCAACGGAACCAAGCACAACAGCACGCGAGCCCCCGTCCCCCACCGATTCTCCAAAACAAAAGCCCCGAAGAAACCCCACCAAACTCCTCCATCCTCCGCTCCCATTTCCTTCGTGCCGTCCGCCTCCGCCGTCTCGTCTGCCACCCCTCGCCACCCCCTCTCCTCCCCAAGGAGCGCAGCCGCGGAGCCCCTCGCCCCCGTCTCCCATGGCGGCCTCTCTCCTCCACGCAGCCGCCTCCTCCCCGCTCGCGGGCCCCTACCCGGCCGCCCGCGCGGCCTTCCGCCCCCTCGCTTCCTCCCCATTCCTGCGCCTCGCGCGCTCCTCTCCCGACCGCCGTGCCCGACTGGACTTCCCGCTCCGGGCGCTCTCGGGTGGCGCTCGCCTCTCCACCGGAGTGGCCGCCCTCCGTCCTCGCCGCTTCGTCGCCGCCCTCGCGGGGGAGGAACCGGTGAGTGCCCGCCCTGTCCGAGATCCTTGCGCTGGTTTTCTGTTTCCAGTGCTGATGCCCCGTTTTGACTTCTGAGGCGTGTTCCTTCCGCCCCTGCCTATCTGATCTGCTAGGTTGTAGTTGGTCACCTCACCCGCATTTCTATTTATTTTATTTTCCTCGCGCGATGCACGGGCTGAAATAATCGCTGCCCGCCTTTACAATTTTCGCTTCGTGGAGTCCACTGAGGATAATGCGCGGGTATATTCTTTTCGTGCCATCTTCGTTGTGCCAAACGGGAAATATTTGCAGCGGTGTTTCTGTCAATGCATCGAGGTCTTTTGACGATTTAATTGTGCTAGAATACGATATTCCATGGCTGAACTGTGATGTAAAATTATGCCAAGTTTACAAGTTATTTTGTCTGCTGAATTCAGATGAGTTCAGAATTGGGTGATGACAAGGAAAAGGAAACGGAAAAGATCGAAATAGAGCCCGAGGAGGCCCAGGAAGTGTGGAGGGAAATGCTCAAGCAGTTCAAGGCCGAGGCCATCCGAATGCAGGCCCTGACAACGCAGGCATACGATGTCTACTCCAAGAGGGCGAGGGAGGTGCTGTTAGAGGCCTCAGAGAAGCTAAGGATCCAGGCAGATAAAGCACAAAAGGACCTGACCATTATCGCTGCAGAGGTTGGTGAGGAGGGGCAGGAATATCTACAGCTGGCAGCTAAGAACTCCCCAGATTCAATCAAGGATATCACCGAGACAATCAATGCAGTTGGCAACCTCAATGGGCCATCAGAGTATAAGGATTATCATGTCGGCATTTCATTTGGTACGTAAAGGCATTATGTTGGTAGCATTTCCAGTTATCTAAGTAATACTCATGCTGCAAGTTGACGAACATGTGACTCATTTAGGAAATGTCTTTGTTAGATCATCAGTTGTATAGGCAGCTTGGTGCTGCCTTGCTATGTAAGGGTTGCAATTGAATAGTATTCATAGAACTTTATTATTTCTTGTAGGTACCTTTCTTACTGTAGGAGGTTTCCTGAACTTCATGCTAACTGGAAGTACATCTGCAATTCGCTTTGGCTTTGTTCTTGGCTTTGCACTATTGGCTCTGGGTATCTCAAGTTTGAGATCACAAAGAGCAGGCGGTCGTCAGCCTCGTCTTCTGCTGAAAGGGCAAGCTGGTTAGTTCATTTCTTCTCACATTATTTTCCTTGCTTGATTTTATTTCCCCCTATTTCATGATTGAAGTGGCATTGGCATAGCTAATTCTGCCAGTATGTATTATGTGTATACTTATGTGACATGGTTTTAATGTTGGCAAAGTTAAGAAAAACAGAATGAAAGAAAAGAGAAGTAAAATAGGAGTACATTTGTTTGTGATGTATTGAGTTCAGAAGATTGCTCTTCAACTGATCTATTTGTTTTGTCTATCTAGGAGTTTTATGTTTTTGTGCTTATTTGCATTTGTTGAGTGAGGTGATATGTATCAGTTTTTGTTATGCATACTATCAGACCCATCACAATTCTGCTGAGAGCAAATAGGTGACTGCTTCCAGCTATTAATTCTATGGGTATTGCAAAATAGCTTTGGACTTCCGTGCGAATTGAAGAATATTTTCATCAGGCTTCTCATGTCCTCTATCTAAATTTGACAGCTTCCAATAAAATACAATCAGATTAGTTAAAAGTAAATCAACAGGAATCCAGTATTCCAGCATGATATTGTTTGCAACTATAACTCCTTTGATCCAGAGGAAATCCATGGGATTTTTTAAGGATTTGGATCCTTAGGATTTTTTTTCCTACGGTGGTCCTTTGATTCTCAGTATTGGAATCCTTAGGAATTTTTCCATAGGATTCATTTGTACTACATTTTAGAGGAAAATTTCCATCCACTCAAACCTCTTGGTAGAATTTCTTTGTTTTTTCTGTGCTATCAGACACTCTCCAATTCAAATTCCTGTAGTCTGCTAATCCTGTAGGATACAAGAGGGCATGACACTCTATTCCTGCATTTTGCGAATACTGTGAATCAAAGAGGCCCTAAATATATCTGGATTTCAGTTTTTTCTGTTGAAATGGATTTTAAGAATTGTTTTTGTTATTTCTGCAAACTTGACCGATCATTGTTGCTTATGCGTCAACAGTTAACTTTGATAATTGGTCCATGCAAAAAAGAAGATTTCACTACTTATTTTGACATTTTCCATAGTACAATAAAATTGTTTTTGCTGTCTACTGGAGCTGATGTTCAGTTCAGTCATGATAGTAAATATATTTGAAAGGCAAATACCAAATGAAACACAACCAAGTGTAAAGAAGGCCACATGTAACTTTTCTTTTCTGAAGTTGTCAAACAATGCTGTAAACATAGAGTAGGTGGTATCTTATGGCCACATGCAATTTTGGTGTTAAAATTGATCACTTCTGAAAGATCTGAAGAAAAGACAAATTCTGCATGTACAGTGACTAGTGTTTTTCATGCAGATTTTTTTTTAATCTTGAGGATGTGATTCTGTTTGATCTTGATTTCTCTTTTTTTACACGACTATGGGTGCTGCGGCTATATCCACTATTATTTTGAGATTGTCTGGGAGTTTCCACACATAGCACACATCAAGTTTAGACTCAAGTTGAGTTCCATAACACATACAAATATTGGACATATATTAATGATGGAGTTTAGACTCAAGTTGAGCCTCCAAGGTTTCAACTGTTCAGATTGATAATGCAATGCACTTCTTGTATGATTCATATATCTGTTTATTTGTATTGACTTGTATTTGACTGTGTAACACTAGCGAGGCTCAATTTCTAGTTGCACATTGAGTAAGTCTCAAGATGAAGTTATCAGTTGACCTCTGATAAGTTATTGGTTTGTTTCCTTTAATAACTTGCAAAATTCCAACATACTTGACTTGTGGAATGCAGCTATTGCAAGCGTTATCTTCTTCAAGGACTTGTCAGTTTTCTTCAGGGTAGGTTTCTAATTTGGCTCAAATTGTATTACTACTGTGATAGCTTTCACCTCCGCCATTTAGCAATGCCAGGATTTAATTGAATTTTGTGTGTGTGCAGTATGGGTGGTTTCCAAATGTTTTCGCGGTCCTTCTCAGGTCAGTACACATTTAATCCTTGTACTTGCTAGGAATACTTTCATTCTAGAATCAGAAAAACATATAGTGATATATAAACAGTTATTGTCATGAACTACGTCGCTTCCTTGCATGTTTATGTTCCTCTACCTGTGCATATATACCTGCAAGACTGCATAAAATGGCTTGTTCCTGTGGCTACAATGGCTCTACACAGTACACAGTTTTTCCTTGGTGGATATTCTCACCTATTTGCAATTTTGCATTCAACCTTTCTGGCAACCGTGCTCCCAATAGACCACCTCTCATTTTTACTGTACTGCCACTGTACCACATAGTTCTTTCTGAAACCATATTAATTACCTCTGCTGCAATCCCCTGACGGGGCAACACTTCTCATTGATCTGTTAGAAATCCTATTTTTCCCCCTTCTTCTGTTAGTACCACCTTTCAGTAGTTTTATAGTGTTATACTTGTAAGGTGTGAACAAGAAGCTGATGATTACTAAAGGCTAAACTGGTGAATACATCATTTTCATCTTTTTGTCGCCCTTGACTCCTTGAGTTTGCCTACTACACTTTGAATGTGTCTTATAGTGCAAGACTTGCACCATTATCAACCCAAATGTGATGAATGTTTCCTTTAAACAGAAGGATGGAACTAGTGGAAGTATCTATCACATAGTTGATGTCAAGCATTAAACATATTGCTGTCAAGTAATACTTGTTGGACATGTACTAGCCCCCCCATCAACTAAAAGTCTAAAATGTCTGGTAGCTCTAGTTCTTCCTCTAGTTCCCCCTAAAAAACGTGTTAAGGGGTGAAGTTCCTTCCCTTAACTGTACGTTGTTAGGTAGAAATGTGACACCCTGCGGATCGGACGAGGGTTGGCGAGCTCCTCTAGTTCCCCAGTTTTGGCGCTTTGGACATTCACACGCTCTTCAAAGCACAATGACCCATAATTTCTATTCTGTTCTATTTGTTGAATCTAATAATGCTATGATACTATGGAAGTACTTTCTAGACAATTCAGCACATATGATTGCCCAATCTAAATATATTAAAACATTGAAGGTTAAAGTTTGACACCTATGTCAAAAAAAATCAGCATTTTGTGAACTTGCAGGCGGCCTGATTTTTTTGGAGATTTTTTTTCAGCAATTAAGTTGGCAATCTGTGTACTTCATTTAGAGAACACTTTATGCTTGTTTGCAAAGGCCACTAGGGCTATTTTGAGTTGGACCACGAAAAACATGCACAATATTTATATATTTTTTATTCGTGCTGCAGTGGAATGGTGGCGACCTTTTACATTCATCGCATTGTGACTGGTGGCCACAAAGGTCGCGCGGAGAGCAGTTCAGATAACTAATGGTAACACCTCACTTGTTTCACCTAAAGATCCTTTTGTATAAACCAGTGTATGTTGTATAGTATATGCACTTGGATACTGAACTAGCTAAACCATATGTGCCTTAAATGATTGAACTAAATTGCTCTATATCTCACGGCACAACACTTCTCTAGGTTATACAACACACTTGGATGAATCATATGTCCGCGGAAACTTGGGTTCTGAAGATTGATGGTGACCCTTCGCCTTAAGGTTTCCTTCTTTCATCAGCCTTCAACTCAGGCACACTCTGTGGTGTCTCTGAACTCTTAAGTGGTTCTATACAGTGATACCTGGACTCACAAGACTTGCCTCGCATACTCGCCCCTCACCTTTGTTGCTTTCCTCGTGTAATATAGATGCTGCCCCATAAGCAGAATAAGGAATGGCCCTTGAAGGTCTCTAGTATGTATCAATCTGTTCATCATTTATGTTGTTTATTTATGCAACGTAGTTGTAACACATTGAATATCCAGTGAAATCCCGAAAATCGGTCTGTCTCACTCAGTATGTTGCTGTTTGGCCCGAGGGCAACAATTTGGGCCCAGTTCTTTTACCAGAATCTGGGGATTCTCCCAGAATCCGACCCCTACCCAGCTTCTCCCAGAATCTTTGAGCCCCCTTTGTTCTACAATCCTGTCTAGTTACGGTCTAATTAGACAGGATTGTAGAACAAATGGGGCTCAAAGATTCTGGGAGAAGCTGGGTAGGGGGCGGATTCTGGGAGAATCCCCAGATTCTGGCAAAAGAACTGGGCCTTGGAGTGAAGGCCACATTCTATCTTTTGTTTGCTTACTGTTTGTTACTACTAGATTGTATTGTACTGTATTTACTTATTGCCGAGTTTGTCAATTTGTTTAACCATCTGATTAACTACTACCTTTGGTGAACAAACGCTTAGTATTGCAACCAATTTGATTAGCCAACTCTACATCACAACCTCTTGCAGCCGGAACCTCTCACCCACCCACGTACATTATCACTACTCATTAGTCACACTGCGACAGCCGATGTACTCCAGATCTGTCCACTAAACAGTGCACAGGTCGTGTCGCACATTCGCTGAGGCAGGCAATCTACTGTGCTCTAGTGAAGCAGATCGCCGAATCTGAGCGAGTTGACGACGGTCTCCCACTCCCAGTCGAAGTTGCCATCGAGGAACCCCTCGACAGGAGAAGCACCAAGTTCCACCTCGGAGTAGGACGAGGAGGACGACGGCGACGACCATCGCTGCGACGTGTCACGGGGCGCCTCGCCGTGACGCCGCACATCGTGCTCGGCTGCGAGCGACGGCATCAGAGGCGAGCCCCTGTTCCGGTCGACGGCACCGAAGACTCCCCAAGCGTTTGAGCCGGAGTCGACGACAGTAGGAGGCTGTGGCTCCGCCCTCTGCTGAGAGAAGGCGGCTCCGCAGGTGTGCTCGCCGTAGTAGGCGATCACGAACGCCGCGGGCTCCTCCTGCGACCGCTGCACCCGCCGGGTCGCAGCGCAGCCCTCGCCTCTGAACGCGCAGCGGTAGTAGAGCCTGCATGCAACAAAATAGCGTTAGGCTCTGCTCTGATCGACAAGCTTGCCGTTTGTCCGGACCACCAGGGGCATTTCTTGTCCGTACCTCGGGTGGTTGCTTCCGTTGATGTCCTTTTGCCCGTACTTCCTCCACACGAACCCGTCCGCCGTCGTGTCGGCATGGACCTCTCTGTGCGCCTCCGCGCCACGCACCCTGCAAAATCGACGGCAAACCTGTCAGTCAAACGCTCGTGCTTCGTGTAAGGGCAGAGGAATTCAGAATTCTTCCATCCTGGCAAGTAGGAGTACTTAGTAGCGATCGAATTTTCGCACCTTCTTTTGGATGGCATCGCGGCCGCGGGAGGATGGCAGGTCGTGGCGCCAGGGTCCGTCATCTTCCTCTTTTTATCGGAGGCGCCCGCGCTCACCGCGGCGATCACCCGGTCGCAGCACCGGAGGATCTCGGCGGCGAGGGCCTGGTGCTCCGCCCGCACCGGCGGGGACGCCGCCCTGAGCAGGTCCCCGAGGTGCGCCGCGGACTGCTGCCCCATGGTCATCAGCTCCAGCACCACGGCGGTCGGGGTGGCCAGCGCCATGGCGAGAGTCTCTCTGCTGTGCTAGCTTGAACTTCGCACTAGAACTGGACAGTACGTCGTGCACCAACCTTTTTGGCTTTTGGGTGTCGAGCTTGTGAGAGTGCGAATGAATCGGCGGGTCGTGCCATATCGTTGGCAATTTATAGAAACCTAGGACAGGGGAACCAGCTGGGAAGCCGCATGGAAGCGGCCGAAGCTGAGCTCAGCGACGCGACAACTTTTGAAGTCCACTCCGGGAGCCCAGCCCTTCCTCTCTTTCCCTTTGCAGCCGATCCAAGAGGAAGTCAAGAGCCAAGAGATAACTGATAAGCGATAAGGATAATCTATACGTGTCAGGTGAGACAATTGTAATCTGTGTGAGAGATCGAAGCTAGTAGAGATACGCTCAGAGTCCGAGTGAGATCGAAGGCGACGTGTAGTCGTTAAGCGAACCCGTTGCCCTACGCATGTGGTACGTACGTACGCCGTCACATGGGCGACTCGAGCTCACTCTCACGAGTGATTGGGTATCGTGACCTGACGTACGGGGTGATGTACACGGCGTAGCAGTCTAGTCGATCGTGGTCCTAATCAACTCCTGGGAAAACGGAACCCTATACACGCACACACGCGCAGAGAGACGCAAGAAAACTGCAAGTGTCCCTAGATTCGATGGTGGTTGACCCTTGGCACGTGCGTGGTGCCTGCCTGCTCACTCAGCGGCTCTGGATTCGGATTCAGGTTCAGTGCATGTACCGGCAGCGCCAGCTCGCCGTCGGGCCCTAAACAAAAGGATTCAAAGCGGCCGTGTAATTCCTGGACCGGCCGCGTACGTTTGGTTGGTTGGTTGATTGATTGATCCTCTTGCGATTTTCTTTTCGGGGAAGACCCTTTTGCGGATTGAAGCGACGAGCACCAGTATAATACTCATATTGTTCATGCTCATGTGTGTCTATCTTCAGTTAGTTGCACCCCGAGCTGATTCAAAGCGAACTTATAAAATGTCGATTGATCCGGCCGGACATGATGAGAACACTGGTAGTACAGTCTTCCCCTAAGTCTAATAGTTCTGTTTTAGTGTTCGAGTCGAACAAGTGATGGCCAGTGATCCACGATGCTCGAGTAGCTAGCGAGATTAGGTTGTTCCTTGCGAAAAACAATGGGGGGTGGTTTCTCACCAGAACTGGCCCGCATGTGCTGCAATAATGCCTGATTTGGATTTCAGAATCTTGATATGATGATCTCCTTCTCTTGGTAGAACGTGAAACTGGCCTCTCACACTCACAGTAGTCACCATTCACCAATGGGCAATGTCCGGCCATCTTCCGTCGGTACGTCCTGGTTTGACATGTCGAAATGTTCGGTCTCGAAAGTTGACATGACACGACTGTTAATCAATTAACTAACTAGCTAAAGAAGCCTCGACAAGTAGTAAGTGCATGAGATTGGCTTCTTTATACTCTGGCGATGCTGGCCTCCTGCCAACGCCAAGTTCTTCCTCTGGCTCGCCTCCATGGATCGCTGCTGGACCGCCGAGCGGCGTGCTCGTCATGGACTTCCGCATGATCCTTTCTGCAAATTCTGCTGCCAAGAGCTCGAGACCATTGATCACCTCCTAGTCCAGTGCGCTTTCTCCAGAATCACATGGCACGAGATCCTCTTTTGGTGCAGACTGGCAACTTCACCCCCAGCCGCCTCGACGAACTTCTACGTCTGATGGTCTGCCACCGCCAATGCCGCCCCACCCAGCCTTCGCAAAGGTGCAAACTCCCTCATTGCCCTAGTCGCCTGGTCCTTATGGAAGCACCACAACGCCGCGGTTGTTCGACAACATTCAGCCGTCAAGCAACGATCTACTGCGCACTATCCGAGACGAGGCTAGCCTGTGGGCCCGCGGCAGTGCCAAAGGCCTAGGACTAATTATCCCCGCAATGTAACTAACTTGTACCGAGGCTGAGCAACCTCTTTCCGTGCTCACTTGCACCCCATGGAACGCCTCCTAGCGCATGTCTGCTGGGGCTGCTCTCTGTAACTCTCTCCTCAACCTATCAATGCAAAGATACGCAACAATGCGTAATCAAGGACCTGTGTGCACGGTAGCCTTCTCTTCGAATTGACCTGATTTGTCCGATTATAGAAAAGGTATATCGTATTGACCTGAGACTCGCCACGAATGTGCGAGCAATTTCCTTGGGGTCAACCTCCGCACAGAGGGAAGACCATCCAGATCATGTAATTTCAGAAGGTTCCAAATTCATCATATACGCGAGAACAAACGGCTTAGACTTCCACGCATGGATACAAAAAATGGCGAGGTTTATGTATGTTCCTAGTGGTCAGAGCAAACGACCATCAGAAGTGTATGTATTTTAGAAACTTCCAAAATCATCATATATGCGAAACAAACGGCTTAGATTTCCACGCATGGATACAAATTATGGTCAGGTTGATGTATGTATATGTATGTACCTCAAAGTCTGCGCGCGATTCGCATTTCATGGGTCTCCGCAAGAAAATTGTTCTTAATCTACGTGTTTGACCGATCCAGGTTTGAGGAGTGCGACGCCAAGTACGGAACGTAGGCCTACGTCCTTGTTAATTATACCAGAAAACATACACCAACCGATCGAAGAATTTCTCCCCTGCCTGCGGGTATTTGACCCGAATTCTAGCTAGGGTTTGACAGTAACCTTCTGGAGCTACCATGCCTGCTATGCTACCGATCGAGAAAACATATACGCAGTGCGTAACTGCGACTCCCTGTTGATTGGCTTTAGCGGGTTAAAATTAGGGTTAGTATGGTCACGCACACACGCTTCTAGTTGGTGATCGCCGAGCGGGAAAATGACATTACTCGAGGGAAAAGGATTTGCTCGTACCGTCTTTGAAGGGGTCCAAATGGCTGTAAGGCTAACTATGGACCGAAATGCCAACTGTAGCTTCTGAAGGACAACTAACTGATTGGGTAAATTTGCTGTGAACATCACATATAATGTCGTAGTACTATGTGCCTATGTTCTCAGGGCATGTACAATGCATAGCCTCAAGGTGATACCTCGCATGCCATGTAGGATCGGATATGATGTAAAGTAGGTTCGGATAGGGGAGCAGGATCCTCTTCAGGAGGCGGGTACTTGAAGAGAAAAAACGTGGCCCGGTGACAAAAGCTGAAAAGGTTCGAGTGAAAAGTAGAGATGCATGTGTACTAGAGTCTTTATTTTTTATTTCTTAATGAGGCCCACTAGTGATAACTTGCATTGAAGAGAAAAAAATGAATGTAGATGATTCAAATTACTTTTTATCATGAGGCATATGTATCCATATGCCACCATTATACATGCCCTCATCTTATGGAAGCCGGCCGGCAGCTGGCACATCACATGGATGCGTATGCGCAGTTAACCGATTTGGCAACATGCACGAGATTTCCAGAAGAAAACTCGGGGACCGTTTGGTGAGTGGCTTCATCGACCGAGTTCACGCTGGCATGTGGCATGCCTACTCACCAGATATCTCCATCAGAGACTTGGACAACTCCCATCCTCCGTACACGACCTTCGCTTTGCAGTAAGCCAGTAACTGACGGTCTCATGGTCAAATTATGTAATGTAGGACAAGTATTAAGCGCGTTGCAGGAGCACATGAACATAGCTGTCAACTGTGTATGAGGTAGATCGGCGCTTGGGCAGAATGGTGCATGCATGTATTGTACTCCCTCCGTTTACTTTTGTAAATTGTTTCAGACGACACAAAATAAGCTGTTTTGCACATTGTCTGAAATGTTTTAAGGTCTTATAAATGTGAAGGGAGGGAGTAGCAAGAAGCACGTGCAACACGATTAGTTGAGTGATCGTACTTTGTATACTAGTTACTGGATTGTTACGCTTCGGAATTAATGACCACACTCGGAGGAGCCTCGTCTTGTCTCGCTCGCTTCCGGGGGAGGCGAACCCTAGGGCTGCCACATCCAGCCTTCCCTGCCCCCTCCCCCTTCCTCACCGCCGTCATAGGTGACGCAGGGGAGCTGCTGAGCGAAAACTCCACGCTTTGTCGCCAACGAAGGCGACGCTTACTGGCGCTGTTATCTTCTTAAAGATTTCGTCATGGTGTTTCTCTCTGTGTCCGAGTTTCGGGTGAAAATCTTTATCTATTGTAGACTCGGCAACGACGACGCTTGGCGCCATTGTCCGTCCTCGGGGCGTTGTTGTGGAGCTTAGGTGTTATAGGGTTTAGCACGGCATTGCTCTCAGTTCCTCCTGTACTCTATTTCGGTAGTGTAGTCGCGTGTGTTCTGCGTGGTCGGGTTATCTTGGGATCAACATTGTATGAGGGTGAACCCATATCCTTGTATCGTTCGGCCGTGTACTCTGTTTGGTTGTTGCTTTATATATAAATCGGGGCGAAAGCCTGTTTCAAGAGGGAATTAATGACCAGAGATCATACGTGTTCAATTATCAAGAGACAGGGGCACATGTGTTGACGCTCAAAAGTGACACAGTTGCAAAGAATGGCTTGAAGCCAGAGCAAGATGAGGTTGAATTGAATCTTGGAGTTCACCATTGAATACTGCTCTCCGAGATGATGAAAAAATATATAAAGATGGGTCCAAAGTACAAAAACTATGACAAATTTGGAGATGCACATGTTACACCTGTTTATGGCATGGCAGAAAATGTAATTAAGATGACTTCAAATGCAAACTATTGAAATTTTAGGGTGGGCCTAAGGCCCATCTACTTTTTTTTAGAAAATCTCCAAGGGCCTGATGACCCACAAGAATAGAGGATCAATCATAGTCATTTCGACAAGTAAGAGTGTCGAACCCAAAGAGAAACAAAAGGATATGACAAGCGGTTTTCAGCAAGGTATTCTCTGCAAGCACTGAAATTATCGGTAACAGATAGTTTGTGTTGAGAAATGTAGTAGAAAACAAAAAAAATTGCACCTACGATCGCCCAAGATCAATATGAAGATGCATAATAAGTTGGGATCATGATCATTACCATCACCAAGTCGTAGCGAAAGAAGAACGTGTCGGTGTAGATCGTACTTGGAGTCCCTCGAAAGGTCGATGAACGATCCCCAGGAACAAACGTAACTACTCACAAAGCATATTCACGTTCATAATCAGAGGAGTATTAATTATCATTAAGGATCTGAACATATGATCTTCCACCAATAAACCAACTAGCATCAACTACAAGGAGTAATCAAAACTACCAGCAAACCACAGGTACCAATCTAAGGTTTTGATATGAAGATCGGATACAAGAGATGAACTAGGGTTTGAGAGGAGATGGTGCTGGTGAAGATGTTGATGGAGATTGACCCACCCCCGATGAGAGGATCGTTGGTGATGACGATGGCTTCGATTTCCCCCTCCTGGAGGGAAGTTTCCCCGGCAGAACAGCTCCACCGAAGCCCTAGATAGGTTCTTCCCAGGTTCCGCCTCGAGACGGCAGTGCTTTGTCCCGAAATCTTCCTTCTGATTTTTTCCAGGTTAAAACACACTATATAGCAGAATATGGGCATCGGGGGCCTGCCAGGTGGCCCACAAGGCAAGGGGGCGCGCCCGGGGGGTAGGGCGCGCTCTCCACCCTTATGGATGGCAGGTGGCCCCCCTCTGGTGCTTTCTTCGCCCAATATTTTTTATTTATTCCAAAATGATTCTTCGTAAAGTTTCAAGAATTTTGGAGTTGTGCAAAATAGGTCTCTAATATTTTCTCCTTTTCCAGTCCAAAATTTTAGCTGCCGGCATTCTCCCTCTTCATGTAAACCTTGTAAAATAAGAGAAAAAAGGCATAAGTATTATGCTATATTGTGTAATAACAGCCCATAATGCAATAAATATCAATACGAAAGCATGTTGCAAAATGGACGTATCAACTCCCCCAATCTTAGACCTCGCTTGTCCTCAAGTGAAAGCCGGTATCGAAAAATATGTCCACATGTTTAGAGATAGAGGTGTCGATAAAATAAAATACGGACATAAGGGCATCATGATCATCTTTAGAACAACAACATATAATGTCATATAGTTCCTTATGCTAAAGTAAAAATTCGTTCACAAGGTAAAGTATGAATCAGAAACTTTATTCAAAACTAACAAACTATGATCTCAGTCATTGAAGCAATTGCAGTTTATCATAACATCGGACGGAGTCAATTCAAGATCTTTTCAGCAAGTCCACATACTCAACTACCATTTAGGCTTTCACAATTGCTAACACTCACGCCATACTTATGGGTTCAAAGCCTTAGTCGGCCATAGAGAAAGATAGGGGCTTATAGTTTCGCCTCCCAACCATTTACTACAAGGGTAATGTCAACAATACTACTTTATGATAACCTACATCCGAGTGGATATATATATGTGAATCTCTCCAACACATAGTGCTTGCCAAAAGAAAAAAAAGTGTAAAAAGGAAAGGTGAAGATCACCATGACTCTCGTATAAGGGTAGAAGATAAAAGTAAAAGATAGACCCTTCGCATAGGGAAGCAGAGGTTGTCATGTGCTTTTATGGTTGGATGCACCAAATCTTAATGCAAAAGAACGTCACTTTGTATTGCCACTTGTGATAAATAACTTTATTATGCAGTCCGTCGCTTTTATTTCTTTCATATCACAAGTTCGTATAAAGCTTATTTTCTTCACACTAATAGATTATACATATTTAAAGAGCAATTTTTATTGCTTGCATCGATGACAACTTACTTGAAGGGTCTTACTCAATCCATAGGTAGGTATGGTGGATTCTCATGGCAAAAACTGAGTTTAAGGGGTGTTTGGATGCACAAGTAGTATCTCTATTTGGTGCAAAGAATTTGGCTAGCATGAGAGGGAAGAGCAAGCTCAACATGTTGGAGGATCAATGACAATATAACTTCTATTCAAATATAAGAAAATATAACCTATTATGTTGTCTTCCTTGTCCAACATCAACTTTTTAGCATGTCATATTTTAATGAGTGCTCACAATTACAAAAGATGTCCAAGATAGTATATTTATATGTAAAACTTCTCTTTCTTTATTACTTCCTATTAATTGCAACAATGGCCAAAACTATGTTTGTGAACTCTCAACAACTTTTGTTCATCATACTCTTTATATGTGAAGTCATTACTCTCCATAAGATCAACATATGATCTTCTTATTTCTTTTTATTCTTTATTTTATTTTTATTCCCTCAAGATCATAGCAAGAAAGCAAAGACCTCAACTCAAAACTACTCTTTATTATATAGCTCACGAACTCGATTACATAGATAGATCTCAAAACAAAACTCAAAGCTAGATCATACTGAAAACTTTATTCTACTAGATCAAGATATAACTAGAAGGGTTGGACTAAGAAAAACGATAAGAGTAAAGGTGTGATGGAGATACGATACCGGGGCACCTCCCCCAAGCTTGGCAGTTGCCAAGGGGAGTGCCCATACCCATGTAGTTATGTCTCTTTCTTCGGAGGTGGTGATGATGGAGTCATTGATGATGAAGTGGACTTGTCCTTCTTCCTTAGCTTATGCTTGAGAATGGAATTTTCCTCCTTTAGGTCATCGACCTCCTGCTCTAGTATTGTCGGAGTAAATGACCACGGGTAGCCTAACCGGCTCCCTTTGGCCCTCAGAAAAAACAATGGGCCGACGGAGCCTTGAGGCGCCCAAGACGCGGGGCCACCTTCTTCCGGCCGGCTATCGCCTGAGCCGACTAGCGGAAGGCGGCCCGGCTGTAAACAATCTTCGGGGGACGCCACAACAGGGCCGACTATGGCAGGCGACCATGGGCCGCACCCTATAGTCAACTCCCCATAACAGTGGTGAGACGAGGCGGGGCTACAGTGGACCCTGCCACCCTCGAATCTCAGAACAAGCATGGCTACAGTACGCCGTACAGGGCGGACATCCCCTGTCCGACGAGGCACCGTTGCCATGCAAACCATGATGCCATCCACGACGGGCCGCTTGTACGACCCAGATGCGGCGGGCCCCTTCGGTCAGAGAGACATCCGAAGGCGGCCTGGCCTCCCCTAGCCGGCCTAAGGTCAGGCCGGCTTCCTGCAGCCGGCTTGCCCCCTCCTCGGGGCGCGCGCACCATCAAGCGGACATGACGAGGTAAGGCTACAGTGAGCGCCCGCAAGGTGGCGGCACTGTAGCCATGCTTACCTCGACAAAGCCCTCGTCATCAGAGGTGAGGCGACAGTAACCAGCCCCCGACAAGACCCCCCAAGCGGTGGGGCCGGTAGCCGGCGGGACCCACCAGGCGGCGGGCCCCAGAAGCCGGCGGACGTAGACACTTATAGCTTGGGCCCACGCCCAGGCCGGATTACCATTGTACCCCCAAGGGGTAGGCCTATATAAACCCCCCGGGACACCCATGCAAAGGGTTGGACTCAGATAGTTTTAGCCACCACGTAGAGGGAAGAGAGGAGCTAGCCGTGCCCTTCTTCTTCCTCTCACCGAACAGCTCTAGGAGCAGCTTGTAGCCGCTTATTCATCTAGTGATCATGCGGAGACCCCGCAGAGCAGCAGTAGGGTTGTTATCTCCACGGAGAGCCCCGAAGCTGGGTAAGATTCGCCGGCGTGCATGTCTTCGCCTCATCCCGTTTCCAGGCACCGGCGATGTCTTACTGGCTCCCACAATGATAAGCCATCCGTTGGCATATGTCGCACCTACCACCCGACATTTGGCGCCCACCGTGGGGCCAGGTGCACCTTCGTCCGGAGACCTGCTCTGGACGGGAACCCTCTTCCTCCCCAGCGAGCGTAGCCAGCCTGGCACGCCCGATGGCGCTTGCCCCGATGCACTGCAAAGCGTCGATGATGCCTGCGCAGCGAGCTGCCTCGCCGATCTTCTTGGCGAGGCTCACATCTCCTACGAGCCCGCATCCAACGCGGGAACAAGCTGCCTTAAGAGCCGCCTCGTCAGCCTCCTCGACCAACTCCACGTCTCCGGCGAGCCTACCGCGGACTTGGAGTCGGTCGGCTCCACCGACCCGATGCTTGTCGATTCTGACACGGCGTCGCTCGACGCCTTCCCCTTCGACGTGATCGTCTTCGACGACCCTCTCCCTCGAGACGACAATGGCGGCAGCACCGTCACCGAAGTGTTTGTCATAAGCCACGGCGCCGCCTCCGATGAGAACGCCCGCGACGCCCTACAGGCCGCATTGCATGACCTGTCCGCCCCCATCCCGGCGGACGCTAACGCTGAGGCACTGGAGGCACGCCGCCTTGCCCTCCTTGCGGTGGGCCAGAAGATAGCCACCATGAGACGCCTCACGGAAGCCCACCAGCGCAAAGTCGACCGCGCCGCCTTCGGCACGCCGCCTCCAGAAGGGCCAAGCCGAGCCGGCGTCATCAAGAAACGCGGCGCGGCCATCTCTAGCATGCTGGGCACGGACCGCCCAGTCTACGCCACGCCCCTCAAGAACCTGCGCGCCGCCCAGTCGATCGTTGATGAGCTAAACGGACCGGGGGCCGACGAGCTCCCCTACATGACCAGACGCATCCAGCAGCTGATCGATGCGGCCGCAACATGACATGAAGCCGATGTTCGAGTCGGAAGCCCCCCTCGCCGAGAGCATGACGCGACGTCGCGTACGCCGACTGCGGGTGGCGCCCGTACAAGACAGGAGAAGGAGCCGGCTGCCAGCCGCAACCAGACTCGCATTACCATCGAGCGCGACGTAGAAGGCCGCCCCCGAGGAGTGGAGCGACGAGGCGACCTACCTCCTCCTCCGCCTCGCGGGGAAAGATATCCTACTCCACCGCCTGTCGAGCATCCGACTCTCAGCGGCCGACTTGGTCGCCGCGAAGGAGTCGACGAGAATGATGCCCGCCATCGGATCGACCGCCTAGCACGATCCCTGGCCCTGGAGGAAGAAGATGATATCGGCCCGCCTTGTTTCGGCCCCCGCATCCGCGACGAGCCCTTTCCCAAAGGGTTCTCGCTCCCAAGAGACACACCCAAGTACAACGGCTTCGTGAAGCTGGAAGACTGGTTGATCGACTACTCCACCGCCGTTCGCATAGAGAAATATGTCCCCCTGATGCTCCAAGGCACGGCGTGCACCTGGCTCAACAGCCTCAAGCCTTACAGCATCATCAGCTGGCTAGACTTCACCGAAGCCTTCATACGCAACTTCACCAGCACCTACAAGCGGGATCCCAAGCCCCGACAGCTCTCCTTGTGCGTACAAGGGCCCAACGAATAAACCCGCGACTACCTCACGCGTTGGGCCGAGCTCCGCAACTCCTGCGAAGGGGTGCACGAGGTCGAGGCCATAGAGTATTTCACCGCTGGGTGCCGCGAGGGCACTCTCCTCAAGAACCGACTACTCTGCGACGAGCCGGCGACCCTCGATGAGCTACTGATCATCGCGGACAAGTATGCCACGGCCGACTCCTCAATGAAGACTGAGCTCTGGGTAGACGCCTCCGGAAAAGTGCTGACGCCGGCTCCCAAGACGCCGGCCGGAGAGTCAAGCCGGCGCCCATATCAAAACGGCCACAAGCGCAAGGACCCTATGCCGCCTTCCACCAGTTGGCAGGTGGCCATGATCGAAGAAGAGCAGCCTGAGGGACGGCTGACTCCGTAGAAGCAGAAGGGCGGTAGGCCAGCTTGGCAGCCGGCTTTCTCCTACGAGCAAACCCTCGACGCCCCCTGCAAGTTCCACAGCGGCGCGAAGCCGTCCAACCATACAACACGGAAGTGTCATTGGCTCACCCGAATCTCCAAGGGCAAGGGGCTGTTGCCGCCTCCGCCTGTAGGCCAGCCGCCTCCTGCCCCGCAGCAGCCGGCCGCTCGGCCTGCAGTCGGAGCCATCCAAGACGAGTTCCCTGACGAGCAAGCCGCCTACATCGTGTTCACCAGCCAGACAGAAGATCGGCGCAGCCGGCGCCGACAGCAGCAAGAAGTCAACGCGGTCGCCTCCAGTAACCCTGAGTTCATGCATTGGTTAGAGAAGCCCATCAGCTGGAGCCGGGACGACCACCCAGAGGTGATGCCGTCTCCTGGCTCCTATGCCCTTGTTCTGGATGCCACCCTGGCGATAGAGAGGCGTGCCGGCCGATTCTCCCGCGTGCTGATAGACGACGGGAGCAGTATCAACATACTGTACCAAGATACAATGGAGAAGCTCAACATCAAGACGAAGCAACTCATGCCAAGCCGGACTGTGTTCCATGGCATCGTACCCGGCCTGTCCTGTTCACCAATCGGCAAGATCAAGATGGATGTACTCTTTGGGGACAAAGATCATTTCCGCCGAGAGGCAATATGGTTCGAGGTAGTGGATTTGGAGAGCCCGTACCACACATTGCTTGGCCGACCAGCGTTGGCCAAGTTTATGGCTGTGCCCCACTACGCCTACCTCAAGATGAAGATGCCGAGTTCCAAGGGCATTATCACCATAGCCGGAGACTATAAGAAGTCCTCTGAGTGCGCATCTGCCAGTAGTCGGCTGGCCGAGTCCCTCGTGATCGCCGAAGAGAAGATGCTGGATCGAATTGTGACTTTGGCCGGCAAGAAGCCGGCCCTGTCCCCTGACACCAAAGAATGTGAAGCTCAAGGTTCTTTCCAGCCGGCCAAGGAGACAAAGAAGATACCTCTGGACCCGGAGCATCCGGAGAGGCACGCTGTCATAGGCACAGGCCTTGACAACAAATAGGAAGGCGAGCTCGTCGATTTCCTCTGTGAGAATCGGGACGTCTTTGCATGGTCCCCCAAAGACATGCCGGGCGTTCCGACGGATTTCGCCGAGCACAAGCTACACGTCTGATGTGATGCAAAGCCGGTCAGGCAGCCCTTGCACCGCCTGTCGGAAGAGAAGAGAAGAGTAGCCGGAGAAGAAATAGCCCGGCTTCTGGCAGCCGGCTTCATTATGGAAGTATTCTTTTCAAAATGGCTTGCCAACCCGGTCCTCGTGTTGAAAAAGAACAAGCAATGGCGCATGTGCATCGACTACACCAGCCTCAACAAAGCCTGCCCTAAAGATCCGTTCGCCCTGCCAAGGATCGACCAAGTGATAGACTCCACAGCCGGATGCGAGCTGTTGAGTTTCTTGGATGCTTATTCAGGCTACCACCAGATAAATTTGTGTTGGAAATATGCTCTAGAGACAATAATAAATTAGTTATTATTATATTTCCTTGTTCATGATAATCGTTTATTACCCATGCTATAATTGTATTGATAGGAAACTCAGATACATGTGTGGGTACATAGACAACACCATGTCCCTAGTAAGCCTCTAGTTGACTAGCTCGTTGATCAATAGATGGTTACGGTTTCCTAACCATGGACATTGGATGTCATTGATAACGGGATCACATCATTAGAAGAATGATGTGATGGACAAGACCCAATCCTAAGCCTAGCACAAAGATCGTAGTTTGTATGCTAAAGCTTTTTCTAATGTCAAGTATCATTTCCTTAGACCATGAGATTGTGCAACTCCCGGATACCGTAGGAATGCTTTGGGTGTACCAAACGTCACAACGTAACTGGGTGGCTATAAAGGTACACTACAGGTATCTCCGA
The DNA here is from genome assembly GCF_018294505.1 of Triticum aestivum. NCBI lineage: Eukaryota > Viridiplantae > Streptophyta > Magnoliopsida > Poales > Poaceae > Triticum > Triticum aestivum. The sequence goes on along the minus strand of NC_057801.1, from coordinate 606,430,165 downwards.
AAGTGTCTGTTGGGTTGGCACGAATCGAGACTGGGATTTGTCACTCCGTGTGACGGAGAGGTATCTCTGGGCCCACTCGGTAAGACATCATCATAATGTGCACAATGTGACCAAGGGGTTGATCACGGGATGATGTGTTACGGAACGAGTAAAGAGACTTGCCGGTAACGAGATTGAACAAGGTATCAGGATACCGACGATCGAATCTCGGGCAAGTAAAATACCGCTAGATAAAGGGAATTGTATACGGGATCGATTGAGTCCTTGACATCGTGGTTCATCCGATGAGATCATCGTGGAACATGTGGGAGCCAACATGGGTATCCAGATCCCGCTGTTGGTTATTGACCGGAGAACATCTCGATCATGTCTACATGTCTCCCGAACCCGTAGGGTCTACACACTTAAGGTTCGATGACGCTAGGGTTATAAAGGAAGTTTGTATGTGGTTACCGAATGTTGTTCGGAGTCCCAGATGAGATCACGGACGTCACGAGGAGTTCTGGAATGGTCCGGAGGTAAAGATTTATATATGGGAAGTCTTATTTTGGTCGCCGGAAAAGTTTCGCACTTTATCGGTATTGTACCGGGAGTGCCGAAAGGGGTCCGGGGGTCCACCGGGGGGGTCCACCTGCCCCGGGGGGCCTCATGGGCTGTAGGGGGTGCGCCTTAGCCTATATGGGCCAAGGGCACCAGCCCCAAGAGGCCCATGCGCCAAGATATAAGAAAAAGGGGAGAGTCCTCAAGGGGGAAGGCACCTCCGAGGTGCCTTGGGGAGGATGGACTCCTCCCCCCCTTTGGCCGCACCCCTTCCTTGGAGGAAGGGGCAAGGCTGCGCCTCCCCCTCTCCCTTGACCCTATATATAGTGGAGGGGAGGGAGGGCAGCCGCACCTGAAGCCCTGGCGCCTCCCTCCCTCCCGTGACACCTCCTCGTCTCCCGCAGGTGCTTGGCGAAGCCCTGCAGGATTGCCACGCTCCTCCACCACCACCACGCCGTTGTGCTGCTGCTGGATGGAGTCTTCCTCAACCTCTCTCTCTCTCCTTGCTGGATCAAGCGGGCTGTACGTGTGTTGAACGCGGAGGTGCCGTCCGTTCGGCACTAGGATCTCCGGTGATTTGGATCACGACGAGTATGACTCCTTCAACCCCGTTCTCTTGAATGCTTCCGCTTAGCGATCTACAAGGGTATGTAGATGCACTCTCCTTCCCCTCGTTGCTGGTTTCTCCATAGATAGATCTTGGTGACACATAGGAAACTTTTGAATTTCTGCTACGTTCCCCAACAAGTTGAACCCGGCAGATCGCTTGAAGACCGCCTTCATCACCCCATTCGGAGCTTTCTGCTACCTGACTATGACATTCGGCTTTAGAAATGCCGGTGCCACCTTTCATCGTTGCATGCAAAAATGTCTCCTCAAGCAACTCGGCAGAAATGCCCACGTCTACGTAGACGATGTCGTGGTGAAGACGGAGAAGCACGACACCCTGCTGGAAGACCTCAAGGAGACCTTTGAGAATCTGCGCCGGTTTCAGATCAAGCTCAACCCAGAGAAATGCGTGTTCGGGGTACCAGCCGGCCAACTCCTGGGCTTTCTGGTCTCCGAACGCGGCATCGAGTGCAACCCAGTAAAGATCAAGGCTATAGAGAGAATGAAGGTCCCTACCAAGCTGCGAGACGTCCAAAAATTCACAGGATGCTTGGCATCTTTGAACCGCTTCATGAGCCGGCTCGGAGAGAAGGCTCTCCCCCTCTATCGACTCATGAAGATGTCCACTCACTTTGAGTGGAATGCCCAGGCAGACCAAGCTTTCCACGAGCTGAAGAAGATGTTATCCACACCACCTGTCCTGGCGGCCCCAACTGAGAAGGAGCCCATGCTCCTCTATATCGCCGCTACCAGCCGGGTAGTCAGCACTGTCATCGTAGTCCAGCGTCCTGAAGAAGGCCGAGCTCAGCTAGTCCAGAGGCCGGTATATTATTTGAGCGAAGTACTATCCACCTCAAAACAGAACTACCCGCACTATCAGAAAATGTGCTATGGTGTGTACTTCGCCTCCAAGAAACTCAAGCCCTACTTTCAAGAACATCCCATCACGGTCGTATGCACTGCCCCACTTGCCGAGATCATAGGCAGCCGGGATGCATCCGGCCGAGTGGCGAAATGGGCCATCGCGCTGGCTCCTTACATAGTCTACTATCAGTCCCACACCGCCATCAAGTCCCAAGCATTGGCCGACTTCCTCGTCGACTGGGCCGAGACCCAATACCTGCCGCCGGCCCCCGACTCCACTCATTGGCGGATGCACTTTGACGGATCCAAGATGCGCACCGGCTTGGGAGCCGGCATCGTCCTCACCTCTCCCAAGGGCGACAAGCTCAGATACACACTGCAAATCCACTTTCCCGCCTCCAACAATGTGGCCAAGTATGAGGCGCTCATACATGGGCTCCGGCTAGCCAAGGAACTCGGCATCCGCCGGATCCTGTGTTATGGCGACTCGGACTTAGTGGGTCAGCAATCATCCGGTGACTGGGATGCCAAGGACGCAAACATGGCAAGCTACCGTTTCCTCGTCCAGCAGCTCAGCGGATATTTCGAGGGGTGCGAGTTCCTTCACGTGCCACGGGCCGACAATGAGCAAGCAGATGCCCTGGCACGAATAGGCTCCACCCGGCAAGCTATACCAACCGGCGTTGCCCTCCAACGCCTCCTCAAGCCATCTGTCAAGCCGTCTCCGGAATCTAGTTCCATCTTCGTGCCGCCTGACCCCGACACAGTCGGATCCGACTTCAGGGACCAGGCAGGCGGCCCGGGGACTTCGGCAACCGACGCGGGGACTGCCATAGTCGAACCCGGCCCGGGGACTGCAGCAACACAGCAGGAGGAGGCCGACTCCAACTCCTCACAACCCAGCCCGCCCACCCTGGTTGCAGTAGCCGTTTTGGCAGTCGAAGAAATCACAGCTCCATCATGGGCCCAGCCCATCCTTCGTTTCCTGGTAAATGGAGAGCTACCGACTGACGAGATCTCAGCACGACAAGTCCAACGCCGAGCCAGAGCTTACACAATAATGAACCAAGAGCTAGTCAGGCGCAGTGCTACCGGAGTCTTCCAGCGCTGCGTCGAGCCAGAGAAAGGCATAGCAATCCTCGAAGACATCCACCAAGGTGAATGCGGCCACCATGCTGCCTCCTGGGCGCTCGTCGCCAAAGCATTCCGCCATGGATTCTTCTGGCCGACTGCTCTGGAGGACACCAATGAACTAGTCAAACACTGCAAAGGGTGCCAAGTCTTCGGCTCCAAGCAACGCCTGCCGGCTTTGGCACTTAAGACCATCCCCATCACTTGGCCCTTTGTCGTTTGGGGGCTGGACATTGTCGGCCCATTCAAGATGGCGTGCGGCGGCATGACACATCTGCTTGTCACCATGGACAAATTTACCAAGTGGATTGAAGCAAACCCGATCAAGAAATTGAATGGGCTGAATGCCGTAACATTCATTGCGGATATCACAACTCGGTATGGCATGCCACACAGCATCATCACCGACAATGGCACAAATTTTGCCAAGGGAGCACTGGCACGTTTCTGCGCGACACAGGGCATCCGACTAGACTTAGCGTCCGTTGCCCACCCGCAGTCAAACGGCCAAGTCGAGCAAGCAAACGGCCTCGTCCTCTCCAGCATCAAGCCCCGACTGGTCGTGCCGCTGGAGCGGTCGGCCGGCTGCTGGCTCGACGAGCTGCCGGCCATCCTCTGGAGTCTGCGCACTACCCCAAACAAGTCAACTGGCTTCACCCCTTTCTTCCTCGTATATGGTGCCGAGGCTGTCATCCCAACTGACATCGAATTCGACTCACCTCGGGTTACCATGTACACGTAGGCGGAGGCTAAAGAAGCAAGAGAAGACGGCGTCGACTTGCTGGAAGAAAGCCGGCTGTTAGCCCTCAGCCGGTCCGCCATCTACCAGCAAGGTCTGCGCCGTTACCACAGCCAGAGGGTGAAGCCAAGATCCTTCCAAGAGGGAGACCTTGTGCTCCGGCTGATACATCAGATAGCCGGCCAGCACAAGATCTCAGCACCTTGGGAAGGCCCCTTTGTCATCAGCCGGGCTCTGGGAAACGACTCCTATTACTTAATCAACGCACAGAAGCCGAAGGCACGCAAGAGAGACGACTCCAGCAAGGAGTCAGAGCGCCCATGGAACGCTAATCTTCTTCGAAGATTTTACAGTTGAAATGCAGTATGTATCATGCTACCTTTTGTATTAAGTATCAGACAACGGGCCCCCCGAGGAGTTCTCGGGGACTACCCTATTTTATCTATGTATGCCGGGTGTCATACCCGTGGTTACCTCACCACATTTACTTTCTCCGTCCGGCACCGGGTCCGACTAGTCGGCCCGGGGACTTGCCGCCTTGAGTTATGTCTAAGTTCTACCTGCAGTCAGACAAGTAATGTGCCAACACCCAAGCCCTCTCTTGCGAAAGGCACAGCTTGAAGAATCGAGTGCCGACTAGCGAGAGTTGAAGGCGGAAAGGATGCCCACATGAAAAACGGCTAAGGACTAATGAACTTACATAACACAAGCCGGCTTCCCCCTCGCCAAACAGGCTGTTGAAGCAGCCGGCTGGCCGGCTTCCTTTCCTACTTTGATACAATCTAAGAAAGCTTGAGTACTTGCCTTCCCAGACGGCTGAACTCCTTACCTGGCCACAGACTGCAGAGCAGCTGTCCGGCTGGGAAGGCGGCACCCAAGGGAAGGCGGCAAAGGGAAAAAGCCGAGAGATAAAAGGAAGTAGGAATGGAAGCCAAGCTCATGCATAATACTATTTACACAAAAGGCCTTTGAGAGGCCGGCATTCAACGAAGTTTGAATACACCCCCAGTGGGTGGAATTGCGCAAAGATAACAAATCTGTTCAAAGAGCGTTGAGCAGGGAAATAAAAATAGTGAATCAAGCCAAGGGGGCGCCCAGAGCGTCAGGAAGATTGGTTGAGGCGACGGTGTCGGCTGGAGGAGTGGCCGGCTGGCGAGTCTCGGCCTGGTCATCACCGGCAGCAGGTGGGGCATTCACGCGCGCCTTGTTGCTGGACGCACGGTCAGGCTGAGGCTGGCTGGCTGCTCCAACATCCGACACAGCGCCTTCACCGTCTTCCTCCTCCTCCTCCTCCTCGCCCTCGTCGCTGGAGTCAATCTCCTCTGCCGAGTCTTCACCGTCGGCCGGGTTCAGCCCGAACCATTCTTCCGGCTGCGCGACGCCGTCCTCGTTCACCTCAGGAGCAAAGGCGCTGGTGTCGGTGAAGTCGGCGATCACCGAGGCGCGCTGGATGATAGCCAGCCGCACCACCTCCAGCTCCTCGTCAGCCTCCTGCCGCCAGGTGCGCAGTTGGTCTAAGTTCAACCCAGGGTACCAAGCCTGGACGAACTCTAGCGCCCGGCGGGCGCCGGATCGAGCTGCTGAGGCCTTCCAGGCCTCAAGGCGGCCGATGGCTACCTCCAGCCAGTCGGCAGTACGACTGGGGGTGCGAGGAATTACTTCGCCAGGCCAGAGGGCGGCCAACACCTGTGCTCCGACGCGCTGAAGCCGGCGGAGCATGCGGTAGGCCGGCTGAAGGTGGGCCTGGATCGCTAGAAGCTGCTCCTCAAGCGATCGGTTGGCACCCGGCATGATCTCAACCCCAGCGTGCCGCCGGGCCTCGCGATGAGCCTCAATGGCTTGGTTGGTGCCGCTAGAATAGCCAGGAAAGTACTCTTCACAAAGAAGAAAGAGACAAAGCAAGTCAGAAGACAAACTGGCCTACAAGGAACAAGCAAAAGTGAAGAAGAAGGCGGCCTACCTTCAACCAAATCCTCGACTCAGCCGTAGCCTTCACTCAGAGCTTGCCTTGCCTCAGCCCAACTCACCGCCTCGGTCTCGTATTCGGCTTTGAGGGCGGCCTCACTGTCCTGCGCCGCCTTCAGAGCCGCCCTGTGGCTTTCCTCCTGGTCGGCCAGTCTCTTGGCCAGGCGGTCACGCTCCAGAGCCAGAGCACTGAGCTCGCCCTCCTTGGTGCGAAGGGCGGTCTGGGCCACACCCAGCTGCTGCCTCAAGTCGGCGTTGACTCCTGCCAACATGGAAGGAAAAAGTTAAGAAAGAAGTCGACAAGAAAGATCCGACCCGACTGCTCAGCAGTCGGCCCAAATCTCGGGGACTACACCCAGTGGGTGCGCTGATGCGCCCCCACATGAGATAAAGAGACAAAGACACTCATGCCAGCTCTTCGTCAAATCGGCGGTCCTTTGATTTGCCTCCCGAACTTGGGAGTTGAAGGTAGCGGCGTGGAGGTTGTGATAATCCTGCGAAGGCAAAAGCAAATCAGTAAGGCAAAGTCTTCGAAGAAGTTCCTAGCCGCCTGCTGAGTAGCCGACTCGGAACTCGGGGACTACACCCAGTGGGTGCACTGACGCGCCCCCACAAAAAAAAGCATGATCAAGAAAACTCACCCGAACGACCACCTGGGTCGCAAGAAACTCTCGGGTACATTGCTGCAGCGCGGAGGCTTGAGCCTGAAGCCGGTTGCGAACATCTTGCGCTGCTAAGTTCAGCGCGGCCGTCCCACCACCCGGCGTCCATCCCGGCGAGCTAGCTGTGGCCGACTCTAGATCATGCGACAAAGAGCTGGAGCTGGCCGCCCTCTGCGGATCCGGCTCTGAAGCCGCCCTCCCCGCGCGCCGGCGAGTCGGCGACAGGACTACAAGGTCCACCATTCTAGTCGGCTCTCCTCCCGCCGACTGCTCAGGCGGCACCTCAGGCTGGCTACCTTGGGCAGTCCCGGCCGACGGAGGCGGCACCACTTCTCCCTCCGGGACGGCTACGTTGCCCTCCTCCCTCTCCATCGCTAGCGGGTCGCGGCCGATTTCCTCCGTCGGGGGCACCGGGATGCCCGGGAGCGCGGAGCGGAGGGGGATGACAAGTTGCGGAGGCTGGCCACGCAGGGCCTCCGCCGCCCTCTTCGCGGCCTCGGCTTCCGCCCGGGCCCTGGCTGCTGCGTCGGAGTGCGCCTCGGCCGACTCCGCCGTCGTCTCCTGGGCCGACTTGGTGGCGGCTGCCCTTCGCTCCTCCGCCTCCCGCTCCTCCCGCGCCTCCCGCGCGTTCCGCTCCATCGCCGCCTGAAGCTCGACGCGGGGGTCTACGTGACGGGAGCCCGCAGATCCTCCCGCTCTGCCGACTATGGAGGCGGCGGTGGTCCGCTCAAGAGAAAGCGGGGCCCTGGTTGGCAAAACGGAGAAAGGTCTTAGAAGAACATTGACTAAAGAAAGAAAGAAAAAGGGCGTAAGGGCCAAAACTTACGCCGAGACCGCCTGCGGCTGATTCACCACTTTGCGGAAGCGGGCTGCCTTCGCGGCTGCCTCGTCCCGCTTGGTCGCCGCCGCCGATCCCTTAGGCTTCTTCGGCTGGCCTCCGATGAGAGTCGGCGCCGCTCGGCGCTTCTATGCGCCGCCTCGCGCGGTCGGCCCGCTAGATGGGCCGGCGCCTTGGGGGTCGGTTGCCGGCTGGCGGCGCGGAATGGGATCGGCCTCGTCATCATCGGGCTAGTCGTCAAAGCCAGCGGTGAAGCCGGAGCCGCCTGTCTCGCCGCCGCCCCCTGCGGTGTCATCGTCCAGGGCGGCCGCCCCCAAGTCGCCATCCTCGGGGTCGTCCGCCTCGCGGTCGGGGGCGAACCCGCGCTCTGGCCCCGCAGTCCCAGCCGAAGGGTGAAGGAGAGGATTCTGATTAAAGACAAACCGACTAGTCAAGAGTCGGCCAGAAAAGAAAATTGGGCAACAAAGAAAGAAAGAAAATTTACCAAGGGTGGTGGATTCACGCGAGAGTACGACGCCTTGCCATACTGCCAGTCCTCGGTGAGCTTGCAGTTGGCAATGTAGTTCACCATGTACGACTCCTCTTCGTGAGGCATCTCCCTGGTGCTGAGCCGTCTCGGGTCGAAGCGGCCGCTCATCTGACAGATCAGATGAGGGCGGCCCTGGAGCGGGAGAACCCGACGCTCGATGAAGGCAGCAATCAAGTCGGGCCCGGTCAGGCGCTCCAACTGGACCAACACCCGAAGCCGGGCGATGGCACCGGCTCCAGCCGGCGTTAGCGACTTGGACCGGTAGGACCATGAAGCCGGCCTTGCAGCCGGCGGGCCGACCACATAAGCCGGCAAATTGACATAATCGCCATTCGGGGCAACGTTCTTCACGTAAAAGTAAGAACGTTGCCAGAGCTTCACCGACTGGATCAGCGCGATAGGAGGGAAGGGGTTGTCGGCGGTGGACCTCCTTATGGCGATGAAGGCGCCACACGGAGCCGGCACGCCCGCGACGACCATGCCGAGCTTGGATTAGAAGAGCTCCCCCCAGAGCTCGATGGTGGGGAGGACATCGAGGAAACCCTCGCACAGTGAGACGAAGGCCGACAGCAGCACCACCGTGTTGGGGGTGAGGTGGTGCGGCTGAAGCTGGTAGAAATCAAGAAATGCGTGGAAGAAGCTGCTCGCAGGGAGGCCGACGCCGCGCAGGCACTGCGAGTAGAAGATTACTCGCTCGCCCTCCTCCGACGCCGGCGAAACCTCCCTCGCTAGCGCGAGACGGACTCACATAAGATGCTCGCCGGGCAGCCGCCGCGTCTTGCGGAGGAAATCAATGTGGTCGTCGCGGACGGTGGAGCCGTCCCAAGAGCTCGACGTCGGAGCCATGACGGCAAGTGTGGCGGCGGAGAGCACTCAGCGCGGAGGTAGCAGGCCTGCGGCACGCTGGGAAGAGGGAAAGAATGGCGGAGCGGGGCACAGCAATGGGCTATCGCGGCGAGGAAGGAAAGGGAGGGGGCGAGGGCGAGCGTGCGAACAACTGCTGCTCCCCCTCCCCGCCCCTACTTATAGCCTCGCGCGGCGAAGCCGAGGAGGCGAGGCGCGGGGAGGGCGTGGGATTAACTGCGCCCACTCCCCCATGACCCGCGACAATCGCGCCTTGATGGCGAGTGGGAACCGCCGCCGGAAGACGTGCGGCCCGTTTCGGGCCACAAAAGATCCGCGCACGGGCCGAGGCGCGGAAGTGGTGGGCCCTGTCCTGCAGTTGCGTCCTGTCGCGCGCGTGGGCTGGCAGGCCCTTCCAGCCGAAGGGAGCCACGCGGCGCGCGGGTGGCAGGCGGCCAGCTCGCCGCTTGGCTGGCGCACCAGCTGTTTTCCCGCCTTAGGAATTTGGGAAGGCTTTGCCGAGAAGGCACACGCAAGGGAGGCCGGCTCCTAGCCACCGGCTCTTCGGGATAGGAAGCTGGCCGAGCTTCTCGTTCCCCCCTTCAGCCGCGAAGCCCAACCAGCTTCGGGGACTACTGTTGGAGTAAATGACCACGGGTAGCCTAACCGGCTCCCTTTGGCCCTCAGAAAAAACAACGGAAATGTTAACGCCCACATGTGTGGACGTTGACCATCTCGATCACACGCATCCATCACCGTCCAGTACTATATGCACGAATCTTGACACATTCTGACTGATTTTCTGTGCCACGTAGTACAAGGCGTGTGTGTGGTGTGTGACATAGTTCGCCCACACATCCGTTTTAGCACACGGAGGGGTCGGTGTGTGGGCGTTTAGCAGTTCACCCACACACCAGTTTTTAGTCACGCACAAGGGCTGGTGTGTGGGCATTTGTCATCTCGTCCACACGCCTGTCTCCTCTCCCTCACCCCAGCTGCTAGTTGCCATGTGTTTTTGCAGCGCACATGGCAACTGCCCCTAGTGTGCTTTATAAGCAGGTGGCAACTCTCTTTTTTACCCGAGTTGCCATGTGTTTTTGCAGGGTACACGGCAACTGCCTAGTGTGCACGTAAGCAGATGACAACTCTCTTTTGCCGTGTTGCCATGTGTTTTTGCATGGTACATGGCAACTGGCCCAACATGCACGTACATGGCAACTTCCCTAACGTGTACGTTAGCAGATGGCAACTCTTCCTTTTTACATGGTAACTGCCCTAGCATGCTTGTGAGCACATGGCAACTCTCTCAACTACCTAGTGTTAGTATGTGGCAACTCCTAAAGTTATGAAATCATGGCAACTACATCAGATCAGACCATACATGGCAACTGCAGTTGAGCAACCATGGCAACTGCAGTTGTCCGACATGGCAACCGTAGTTCAGTGACATGGCGGGTCTAGACCATGGCAACTGCGGGCGCGCGGTGGGCGTCACGCGGCACGTGCGGGACCAGGAAGGTACAAGGCCTGACATACGGGTGTGTAGGCATTATCAACTTCGCCCACACGCATGCGTGTGAGAGGGTTCTGGAGGGAAAAAAAGATGTGTGTGGGCATTAGTTGTTTTGCCCACACACAGGTGTGTGGGCTGGTTGCTGACCATGCCACACGAGGCGTGTGGCACAACTACCTGATACACCACACGTGTGGCAGTTATCGGGACCCAAAAACAATGGGCCGACGGAGCCTTGAGGTGGCCAAGACGCGGGGCCGCCTTCTTCCGGCCGGCTATCGCCTGAGCCAACTAGCGGAAGGCGGCCTGACCATAAACAATCTTCGGGGGACGCCACAACAGGGCCGACTCCAAGAAAGCCGGCCCATGAAGGACCGGCTCCAAGAAAGCCGGCCCATGAAGGACCGGCTCCAAGAAAGCCGGCCCATGGCAGGCGGCCATGGGCCGCACCCTATAGTCAACTCCCCATAACAGTGATGAGACGGGGCGTGGCTACAGTGGACCCTTCCACCCTCGAATCTCGGCACAAGCATGGCTATAGTACGCCGTACAGGGCGGACATCCCCTGTCCGACGAGGCACTGTTGCCATGCGAACCATGACACCATCCACGATGGGCCGCTTGTACGGCCCAGAAGCGGCGGGCCCCTTTGGTCAGAGAGACATCCGAAGGCGTCCTGGCCTCCCCTAGACGGCCTAAGGTCAGGCTGGCTTCCTGCAGCCGGCTTGCCCCCCCTCCTCGGGGTGCGTGGACCATCAAGCGGACAGGACGAGGTAAGGCTACAGTGAGCGCCCGCAAGGCGGCGGCACTGTAGCCATGCTTACCTCGACAAAGCCCTCGTCATCAGAGGCGAGGCAACAATAACCAGCCCCCGACAAGACCCCCCAAGCGGCGGGGCCGGTAGCCGGCGGGACCCACCAGGCGTCGGGCCCCAGAAGCCGGCGGACGTAGACACTGACAGCTTGGGCCCAAAGCCTTAGTCGGTCACAGAGAAAGATAGGGGCTTATAGTTTCGCCTCCCAACCATTTACTTCAAGGGTAATGTCAACAATACCACTTTATGATAACCTACATCCGAGTGGATATATATATCTGAATCTCTCCAACACATAGTGCTTGCCAAAAGAAAAAAAGTGTAAAAAGGAAAGGTGAAGATCACCATGACACTCGTATAATGGTAGAAGATAAAAATAAAAGATAGGCCCTTCGCATAGGGAAGCAGAGGTTGTCATGCGCTTTTATGGTTGGATGCACAAAATCTTAATGCAAAAGAACGTCACTTTGTATTGCCACTTGTGATAAATAACTTCATTATGCAGTCCGTCGCTTTTATTTCTTCCATATCACAAGTTCGTATAAAGCTTATTTTCTTCACACTAATAGATTATACATATTTAAAGAGCAATTTTTATTGCTTGCATCGATGACAACTTACTTGAAGGGTCTTACTCAATCCATAGGTAGGTATGGTGGACTCTCATGGCAAAAACTGAGTTTAAGGGGTCTTTGGATGCACAAGTAGTATCTCTACTTGGTGCAAATAATTTGGCTAGAATGAGAGGGAAGAGCAAGCTCAACATGTTGGAGGATCGATGACAATATAACTTCTATTCAAATATAAGAAAATATAACCTATTATGTTGTCTTCCTTGTCCAACATCAACTTTTTAGCATGTCATATTTTAATGAGTGCTCACAATTACAAAAGATGTCCAAGATAGTATATTTATATGTAAAACTTCTCTTTCTTTATTACTTCCTATTAATTGCAACAATGACCAAAACTATGTTTGTGAACTCTCAAAAACTTTTGTTCATCATACTCTTTATGTGTGAAGTCATTACTCTCCATAAGATCAACGTATGATCTTCTTATTTCTTTTTATTCTTTATTTTATTTTTATTCCCTCAAGATCATAGCAAGAAAGCAAAGACCTCAACTCAAAACTACTCTTTATTATATAGCTCACGAACTCGATTACATAGATAGATCTCAAAACAAAACTCAAAGCTAGATCATACTGAAAACTTTATTCTACTAGATCAAGATATAACTAGAAGGATTGGACTAAGAAAAACGATAAGAGTAAAGGTGTGATGGAGATACGATACCGGGGCACCTCCCCCAAGCTTGGCAGTTGCCAAGGAGAGTGCCCATACCCATGTAGTTATGTCTCTTTCTTCGGAGGTGGTGATGATGGAGTCATTGATGATGAAGTGGACTTGTCCTTCTTCCTCAGCTTATGCTTGAGAATGGAATTTTCCTCCTTTAGGTCATCGACCTCCTGCTCTATTATTGTCGGAGTAAATGACCACGGGTAGCCTAATCGGCTCCCTTTGTCCCTCAGAAAAAACAATGGGCCGACGGAGCCTTGAGGCGCCCAAGACGCGGGGCCGCCTTCTTCCGGCCGGCTATCGCCTGAGCCGACTAGCGGAAGGCGGCCCGGCTGTAAACAATCTTCGGGGGATGCCACAACAGGGCCGACTATGGCAGGCGGCCATGGGCCGCACCCTATAGTCAACTCCCCATAACAGTGATGAGACGGGGCAGGGCTACAGTGGACCCTGCCACCCTCGAATCTCAGAACAAGCATGGCTACAGTACACCGTACAGGGCGGACATCCCCTGTCCGACGAGGCACTATTGCCATGCAAACCATGACACCATCCATGATGGGCCGCTTGTACGACCCAGATGCGGCGGGCCCCTTCGGTCAGAGAGACATCCGAAGGCGGCCTGGCCTCCCCTAGCCGGCCTAAGGTCAGGCCGGCTTCCTGCAGCCGGCTTGCCCCCCTCCTTGGGGCGCGCGCACCATCAAGCGGACAGGACGAGGTAAGGCTACAGTGAGCGCCCGCAAGGTGGCGGCACTGTAGCCATGCTTACCTCGACAAAGCCCTCGTCATCAGAGGCGAGGTGACAGTAACCAGCCCCCGACAAGACCCCCCAAGCGGTGGGGCCGGTAGCCGGCGGGACCCACCAGGCAGCGGGCCCCAGAAGCCGACGGACGTAGACACTGACAGCTTGGGCCCACGCCCAGGCCGGATTACCATTGTACCGCCGGGGGTAGGCCTATATAAACCCCCGGAGACACCCATGCAAAGGGTTGGACTCAGATAGTTTTAGCCACCACGTAGAGGGAAGAGAGGAGCTAGCTGTGCCCTTCTTCTTCCTCTCACCGAACAGCTCTAGGAGCAGCTTGTAGCCACTTATTCATCTAGTGATCATGCGGAGACCCCGCAGAGTAGCAGTAGGGGTGTTATATCCAGGGAGAGCCCCGAAGCTGGGTAAGATTCGTCGGCATGCATGTCTTCGCCTCATCCTATTTCCAGGCACCGGCGATGTCTTACTGGCTCCCACAATGATAAGCCATCCATTGGCATATGTCGCACCTACCGCCCGACAAGTATTAATACCTTTTTGCATAATTCTTGCTTGCTTCCTGCAAAAGACGGAAAGGGATAAACTCGATCTTAGGTTTCTTTTTTTTAGTGGGGAGACTTGACCTTTTGAACTCCACGTGCATGTCCCTAGGTTGGGGTAGTGGGACTTCCTCTTCATTGGAACTTGTCTCTTCTTTTCCTTTCTGGTCATAGTCTTCTTATTCCTCCGTGGTCCAACCGTAATGCTCCACATCCCCGTAAACCTTGCGGTCTGCAATGAAATCAGCTACATAGCTCTCTCCCTCCGAATCTTCGGACGACATCTTGCTCCAAATCTGCTGCAGAATTAGATAAACACAAGAACAGAGGATTTTGTCGTGGTACAATGGTCAAAACCTTTGGGAGATTATATAATGATTTTTTACCAGCTGAAAGAAGTATTGTGCAAGAAAATGGAGTCCGGAGGGCACAAGAGGTCGCTGCAAGGCAGGGGGCGCACCCAGGGGGTAGGGCGCGCCCTCCACCCTTGTGGTCTCCTCGTTTCTCTTTCGAACTACTTTTAATTTTCCTAATTTTTAAATATTCCAAAACGGAGTAAAAAATGCTATTAGAATAGTTTTGAAGTCAGTTCACTTACGGTACCACATACCTATTCCTTTTCGGAGTCTGTAACGTTCTGGAAAGTATATATCCCTTATGTACCCCTCTGGTGTTATGGTATTAATTATATTGGTTTCAACATTTACGGGAGTACTTGAGATATAATGTTTGATTCTTTGACCATTTACCACCTTCGGATTTGTGCCTTCGACATTGTTGATTTTGATGGCACCGGAATGATAGACCTCCTTGATAATGTAAGGACCTTCCCATTTAGAGAGAAACTTTCCTGCAAAAAATCTTAAACGAGAGTTGTATAGCAAAACATGATCACCTACATCAAACTCACACTTTTGTATCCTTTTGTCATGTCATCTTTTAACCTTTTTTAAACAACTTGGCGTTCTCATAGACTTGGGTTCTCCATTCATCATGTGAGCTTATATCAAATAACCTCTTCTTATCGGCAAGTTTGAAATCGTAATTGAGCTCTTTGATTGCCCAATAAGCTGTATGTTCTAATTCAAGAGGTAAGTGATAAGCCTTTCCATAAACCATTTTATATGGAGACATAACCATAGGGTCTTTATAAGCAGTTCTATAAGCCCATAATGCATCATCAAGCTTCTTAGACCAATTCTTTCTAGATCTATTAATAGTTTTTTTCAAAATCAATTTAATCTCTCTACTGCTCAATTCTACTTGACCACTAGACTGAGGATGATATGGAGATGCGATTCTATGGTTGACATCATATTTAGCAAGCATTTTAGGAAAACACCATGAATAAAATGTGAACCACCACCAGCCATTAAATATCTAGGGACTCCAAACCTCAGAAATATGTGTATTAAGCATTTTAATAGCATTTTAATAGAGGTGTTATGATCAACACTACTAGTTGGAATAGATTCTACCCACTTAGTAATATAATCAACAACAACTAAAATATGTGTATACCCATTAGAGGAAGGAAAAGGTCCCATATAATCAAAGCCCCAAACATCAAATGGTTCAATAACAAGTGAATAATTCATAGGCATTTCCTGATGTCTACTAATATTACCAATTCTCTGGCATTCATCGCAAGACAAGACAAACTTACGAGCATCCTTGAAGAGAGTAGGCCAATAAAAACCGGATTGCAATACCTTGTGTGCAGTTCTATCTCCAGCATGGTGTGCTACGTAAGACTCGGAGTGGCACTTGTGCAGGATCTGCTCCTATTCATGCTCAGGTACACAACGTCTAATAACACCATCTACTCCTTCTTTATAAAGGTGTGGGTCATCCCAAAAGTAATGTCTTAAATCATAGAAAAACTTTGTCTTTTGCTGGTATATGGAACTAGGTGGTATAAATTTAGCAACAATGTAATTAGCATAATCAGCATACCAAGGAGTATTACAAGAAGCTTTTATGACAACTAATTGTTCATCAGGAGAGCTATCATCAATAGGCAGTGGGCCATCAAGAACATTTTCTAACCTAGACAAGTTGTCTACAACGGGGTTCTCATCTTGCTTTCTATCAATAATATGCAAATCAAATTCTTGTAGCAAGAGAACCCATCTAATAAGTGTAGGTTTAGCATATTTCTTTTCCATAAGATATTTAATAGAAACATGATCAGTATGAATAGTTACTTTGGAATCAACAATATAAGATCTCAACTTATCAAAAGCAAAAACAACTGCTTAAAAATCCTTTTCACTAGTAGCATAATTTCTCTAGGCACTGTCTAGAGTTTTACCAGCATAATGAATAATATTCAATTTCTTATCAACTCTTTGCCCTAGTACAGCACCAACAACATAATCACTAGCATCACACATCATTTCAAAGGGTAAATTCCAATCAGGCGGCTGAACAATTGAAATGATTGAGAAGAGGTGTCTAGGGGGGGGGGTGATTAGACCCTCAATGAGTAAAGATTCATAATACAATTCAAGCAAGAATGCAAAGAGTATACGAGCAGCGGAAAGTAAAACATGCAACTAGCAAGAAAGTAAAGGGATGAGATTGGAGTGTGCAAACATAATTGGAGACATAAAGATTTTTGGCGTGGTTCCGATAGGTGGTGCTATCGTACATCCACGTTGATGGAGACTTCAACCCACGAAGGGTAACTGTTGCACGTGTCCACGGAGGGCTCCACCCAAGAAGGGTCCACGAAGAAGCAACCTTGTCTATCCCACCATGGCCATCGCCCACGAAAGGACTTGCCTCACTTGGGTAGATCTTCACGAAGTAGGCAATCGCCTTGCCCTTACAAAGTCCTTGGTTCAACTCCACAATCTTGATGGAGGCTCCCAAGTGACACCTAACCAGTCGACACCACTCTCCAAAAGGTCATAGATGGTGTGTTGATGATGAACTCCTTGCTTTTGTGCTTCAAATGATAGTCTCCCCAACACTCAACTCTCTCTCATAGATTTGGCTATGGTGGAAAGATGATTTGAGTGGAAAGCAACTTGGAGAAGGCTAGAGATCAAGATTCTTGTGGTTGGATTGGAATGTCTTGGTCTCAACACATGAGTAGGTGGTTCTCTCTCAGAAAATGAGTAGTGGAAGTGTAGGCACGTTCTGATGGCTCTCCTCACGAATGAAGAATGGGTGGAGGGGTATATATAGCCTCCAACAAAATCTAGCCATTACACATAGATTCCCAAACTCGGTGAGACCAAATAGTGAAACTCGGTCAGACCGATCTGGTTCAAAATGTGAACGTTAGAGTTTTTGGTGGGACCGACAAGGTTAACTCGGTGGGACCGATGTGCTAGGGTTAGGGTAAAACCTCAACTTGGTTTGACCGATTATGCAAACTCGGTGAGACTGAGTTTGGTAATAAGCAAACAGAGAGTTGGTCAAGAAAACCCGATGGTACCGATTGCATATCTCAGTGGGACCGAAATTATTGAAACAGGAAACAGAGAGTTTGCAAGCCCATCCCGGTGAGACTGAGATCCCATCAGTGAGACCGAACTAATTAGGATTTCTGGCAGTGGCTATGTCAAAAGAAATCGGGGGCGCCGGATAGATCAAATCGGCCAGGCCGAGTTTGACTTTAGGTTTAGGACATATGTGGATATGAGAAAGTGGTTGATGATCTTTGGAGCATATCACAAAGCATTTTGAGCAAGCAAGCCATTAAGCAACACCTCATCCCCTTTTAATAGCACTAGATTTCCTATGGACTCAATGTGATCTTGGTTCACTAAAATGAAAATGTAGAGTCTTGATCTTTTGCCAATGTTTGTCCTTAGCATCTTGAAGGGGTTCCACATCCTCTTGTCCATGCCACTCCAATGTTGAACTTATCTGAAATATACTCGATTAAAATATTAGTCCAACAAGAGATATGTTGACATTAATTACCAAAATCACCCAGGGAGCACTTGTTCTTTCAATAATAGGTGCAGAAATCAAGGCTTTCTTAAGTATTTCAAATTCTTCTACACAATCATCATCAAAAACATAAGGAACATCTTTTTGCAAGAGATTAGTGAGAGGCCTAGAAAGTTTAGAGAAGTCTTTAATAAACCTCCTATAGAAGCCATCATGACCAAGGGAACTTCTTATACCTTTGATATCTTTAGGACAGGACATCTTTTCAATAACATCTACTTTAGCTTTATCAACTTCAATACCTATTTCAGAAATTTTATGCCCCAAGACAATACCTTCAGTAACCATACAGTAACACTTCTCCCAATTCAAGACGAGATTAGTTTCTTGAAATATCTACAAAACTCGATCAAGGTTGCTTAAGCAATCATTAAAAGAAGTTCCGTAAACAGAGAAAGCATCCATGAAAACCTCAACAATCTTTTCATAGAAGTCAGAGAATATAGCAGTCATACATCTTTGAAAGGTAGAAGGTGCATTGCATAAACCAAAAGGCATACATCTATAAGCAAAAGTACGGAAAGGGCAAGTAAAAGTGGTCTTTTCTAGATCATCTTTTGACACATGTATTTGAGAGAAACCAGAATAACCATCTTGAAAGCAAAAATGTGTATGTTTGGATAGTATTTCTAGCATTTGATCAATAAAAGGTAGAGAGTAATTATCTTTTCTAGTAGCTTTATTTAATTTGCGGAAATCAATTACCATTCTATAACCTGTAACAATTCTTTGTGGGATCAATTCATTCTTATCATTAGGAATAACAGTAATACCTCCCTTCTCAGGGACACAATGAACAAGACTTACCCATGTACTATCAGCAATAGGATAAATTAGACCTGCCTCCAGAAGCTTTAGTATTTCATTTCTTACCACTTCTTTCATCTTAGGGTTTAACCATCATGGATGATCAACAACTGGTTTAGCATCAGGTTCCAAATTGATTTTGTGTTAACATAGGGTGGGACTAATTCCCTTAAGATCATCAAGAGTATATCCAATAGCGGCACGGTGCTTCTTCAGAGTTTTCAATAATTTCTCTTGTTCATGCTCTGAAAGGTTAGCACTAATAATAACATGATATATCTTCTTTTCATCAAGATAAGCATATTTCAAAGTATCAGGTAATTGTTCAAGCTCAAACATGGGATCACCCTTTGGTGGAGGAGGATCCCCAAGGATTTCAACAGGAAAATTGTGTTTCAAAACATGCCCTTGATTAAAGAATATTTCATCTAATTCCTTTCATTCATTCATAAACATATCATTTTCATGGTCTAGCAAATATTGTTCTAAAGGATCAGTAGGAGGCACGACAATAGAAGCAAGACCAATAATTTCATCTTTACTAGGAAATTCTTTATCATGGGGTTGTCTACGAAATTTAGAGAAATTAAAATTATGAGACATATCCCCTAAACCAACGGTGACGATATCTTTCTCGAAGTCTATCTTAGCATTAACAGTATTCAAGAAAGGTCTACCAAATATAATGGGACAAAAATCATCTTGTGGGGAACCAAGAACAAGAAAATCAGTAGGGTATTTTATTTTCCCACACAAGACTTCAACATCTCTAACAATCCCAATTGGTGATATAGTATCTCTACTGGCAAGCTTAATAGTAACATCAATATGTTCTATCTCAGCAGGTGCAATATCGTTCATAATTTCTTGATATAAGGTATAAGGTATTGCACTCACACTAGCACCCACATCACATAAGCCATGATAACAACGATCTCCTATTTTAACATAAACAATAGGCATGCCAACAACATGTCTATGTTTATATTTAGTATCAGGTTTAGCAATTCTAGCAGCTTCATCACAGAAATAAATAACATGCCCATCAATATTATCGATCAAGAGATCTTTAACCATAGCAATACTAGGTTCAACTTTAATTTGTTCAGGGGGTGTAGGTGTTCTAGTATAACTCTTATGAACCACAGTTGAAGCTTTAGCATGATCCTTTATTCTAACAGGAAAAGGTGGTTTCTCAATATAAGCAGTAGGAACAATAGGATCAACATTATAAGTAATAGTTTCTTCTTCAACTTTAATATGTTCTACTACTTTAACTTTGGTGGGAGGATGATATTTAAAACACTTCTCTTTAGGGAAATCAACATGAGTAGCAAAAGATTCACAGAAAGAAGCCACTATCTCAGAGTCAAGTCCATATTTAGTGCTAAAATCACGAAAAGCATCGGTATCCATAAAAGATTTAACACAATCAAACTTAAGGTTTATACTTGAATCCTTACCTTCGTCTAGTTGTTCAGAGTTGCATTTAATTCTTTCCAATAAATCCCATTTGAATTCAATATCCTTCTTCATAAAAGAACCAGTATGAGAAGTATCGAGCATGGATCGATCATTATGAGAAAGCTAAGCATAAAAATTCTGAATAATAATTTCGCTTGAAAGGTCATGAATGGGGCATGAATTTAACATTGAATTAAGCCTCCCCCAAGCTTGAGCAATACTTTCTACTTCATGAGGCCAAAAATTATATATATAATTCCGATCACGATGAACCAGATTCATAGGATAAAACTTATGATCAAATTCCAATTTCAATCGGTTGTAGTTCCATGATCCAATATCATCACATAGACTATACCATGTCAATGACTTTCCCTTAAAAGATAAGGGAAGACATTCTTCTTGACAACATCCTCGGGCAAACCTGCAAGCTTAAATAATCCACAAACTTCATCCACATAGATTAGGTGCATATCAGGATGTAATGTTCCATCTCCTGCATAAGGATTAGCTAGCAGTTTCTCTATCATACCCGAAGTAATTTCATAAAAAATATTTTAAGTAGGTGCAGTAGGTTTAGGAGAAACTCTTTGCTCTTCCGGTCGAGGTGAAGATGCCCCGAACAAGCCCCTCAAAGGATTATTTTCCATAGTAACAAGTGACAGTAAATTTCAGCGCACTATATAAATGTTTCCTTACCAAATTTCACTCACCAAAGGCGCTTCACTCCCCGGCAATGACGCCAGAAAAGAGTCTTGATGACCCACAAGTATAGAGATCTTCGTAGTCCTTTCGATAACTTAGATTGTCGAACTCAATGAGGACCAGAAGGAAATGCCAAGTGGTTTTCAGGAAGGTATTCTCTCCAAGCACTGAAATTATCGGTAACAGATAGTTTTGTGATAGATAATTCATAACGGGTAACAAGTGACAAAAGTAATTAAGGTGCAGCAAGGTGGCCCAATATTTTTTGTAGCAAAGGACAAGCATGGACGCACTCTTATATAAAGCAAAGCGCCCCCCGAGGACACATGGGAATTACTGTCAAGCTAATCATACTCATATGATTCATGTTCGTTACTTTGATAATTTGATATGTGGGTGGACCGGTGCTTGGGTGCTGTCCTTCCTTGGACAAGCCTCCCACTTATGATTAACCCCTCTCGCAAGCATCCTCAACTACGAAAGAAGAATTTAGATAAATCTAACCATAGCGTGAAACATATGGATCCAAATCAGCCCCTTACGAAGCAATGCATAAACTAGGGTTTAAGCTTCTGTCACTCTAGCAACCCATCATCTACTTATTACTTCCCAATGCCTTCCCCTAGGCCCAAATCATGGTGAAGTGTCATTTAGTCGACGTTCACATAACAACACTATAGGAAAGACAACATACATCTCATCAAAATATCGAACGAATACCAAATTGACATGATTACTTATAACAAGACTTCTCCCATGTCCTCAGGAACAAACATAACTACTTACAAAGCATATTCATGTTCATAATTAGAGGAGTATTAATTATCATTAAGGATCTGAACATATGATCTTCCACCAAATAGACCAACTAGCATCAACTACAAGGAGTAATCAACACTACCAGCAACTAACAAGTACCAATCTGAGGTTTTGAGACAAAGAGCGGATACAAGAGATGAACTAGGGTTTGAGAGGAGATGGTGCTGGTGAAGATGTTGATGGAGATTGACCCCTCTCAATGAGAGGATCGTTGGTGATGACGATGGCTTCGATTTCCCCCTCCCGGAGGGAAGTTTCCCTGGCAGAACAGCTCCGCCAGAGCCCTAGATTGGTTCTGCCCAGGTTCCGCCTCAAGACGACAGTGCTTCGTCCTGGAAGCTTCCTTCTAATTTTTTTCCAGGTTAAAACACACCATATAGTAGAAGCTGGGCATCAGGGGTGCTACCTCTTGAGCTTGCGTTGGTTTTTCCCTTGAAGAGGAAAGGGTGATGCAGCAAAGTAGCATAAGTATTTCCCTCAGTTTGAGAACCAAGGTATCAATCCAGTAGGAGACAACGCATAAGTCACCGAATACCTGCACAAACAATCAACAACTTGCTCCCAACACAATAAAGGGGTTGTCAATCCCTTCACGGTTAGTTGCAAAAGTGAGATCTGACAGATATAGATAAACTATAAAGTAAATATTTTTGGTAATTTTGGTTTATAGATCGGAAAGTAAAATATTGCAAAATAGTAGATTGGAAACTAGTATGATGTAAAAAAGAACTTATATGATGGAAAAGAGACCCAGGGGCCATAGGTTTCACTAGTGGCTTCTCTCAATATAGCAAATATTATGGTGGGTGAACAAATTACTGCCGAGCAATTGATAGAAAAGTGCAAAGTTATGACGATATCTAAGGCAATGATCATGAACATAGGCATAACGTCCTTCAAGTAGACCGAAATGATTCTGCATCCACTACTATTACTCCACACATCGACCGACTTCTGCCTACATCTGGAGTATTGAGTTCATAAAGAACAGAGTAACGCATTAAGTAAGATGACATGATGTAGAGGAATTAACTCAAGAAATATGATGAAACCCCTATCTTTTTATCCTCGATGGCAACAATACAATACGTGCCTCGCTGCCCCTACTGTCACTAGGAAAGGATAGCGCAAAATTGAACCCAAAGCTAAGAACTTCTCCCATTGCAAGAAAGATCAATCTAGTAGGCCGAACTAAACTGATAATTTGAAGAGACTTGCAAAGATATCAAATCATGCATATAAGTATTTAGAGAAGAACCAAATAATATTCATAGATAATCCGATCATAAATCCACAATTCATCAGATCTCGGCAAACACACCATAAAAGAATAATACATCGAATAGATCTCCAAGAACATCAAGGAGAACATGGTATTGAGAATCAAAGAGAGAGAACAAGCCATCTAGCTACTAACTATGGACCCGTAGGTCTGTGGTAAACTACTCACACATCATCAGAGAGGCAATGGTGTTGATGTAGAAGCCCTCCGTGATCGAATCCCCCTCCGACAGGACGACGGAAAAGGCCCCTAGATGGGATCTCATGGGTAGAGAAGGTTGCGGTGGTAGAAAAGTGGATTGGTGGCTCCCATGGATGTTTTCAGGGTATAAGAGTGTATATAGGCAAAGAAGCCAGGTCAGGAGACCCACGAGGGGCCCATGAGGTAGGGGGCGTGCCCTACCCCCTTTGGCACGCACTCCTGCCTCGTGACCGCCTTGTTGCATCTCCGACTTCATCTCCATGGCTTCTGGTTTCCTTCTAGTCCAAGAAAGATCATCACAAAAGTTTCATTCCGTCTAGACTCCGTTTGGTATTCCTTTTCTACGAAACTCTAAAATAGACAAAAAAACAGAAGCTGGCACTGGGCTCTCAGTTAATAGGTTAGTCCCAAACATAATAAAATAGCATATAAATGCCTATTAAATATCCAAAACAGACAATATAATAGCATGGAATAATAAAAAATTATAGGTACATTGGAGACGTATCAAGCATCCCCAAGCTTAATTCCTGCTCGTCCTTGAGTAGGTAAATGATAAAAACAGAATTTTTGATGTGGAATGCTACCTAACATATTTATCCATGTAATTTTCTTTATTGTGGCATGAATGTTTAGATCGGAAAGATTCAAAACAAAAGATTAATATTGACATAAAAATAATAATACTTCAAGCATACTAGCAAAGCAATCATGTCTTCTCAAAATAACATGGCCAAAGAAAGCTATCCCTACAAAATCATATAGTCTGGCTATGCTCTATCTTCATCACACAAAGTATTTAAATCATGCATAACCCCAATGACAAGCCAAGCAATTGTTTCATACTTTTGATGTTCTCAAACTTTTTCAATCTTCATGCAATACATGAGCGTGATTGATACGTCTCCAACGTATCTATAATTTTTGATTGTTCCATGGTATTATATTACCCCTTTTGGATGTTTATGGGCTTTATTTTACACATTTATATCATTTTTGGGACTAACCTACTAACCGGAGGCCCGACCCATATTGCTGTTTTTTTGCCTATTTCAGTATTTCGAAGAAAAGGAATATCAAACGGAGTCCAAACAGAATGAAACCTTCGGGAGCATGATTTTTGGAACGAACGTGATCCAGAGGACTTGGAGTGCAAGACAAGAAGTAGCCAAGGCGGCCAAGAGATAGGAGGGTGCGCCCACCCCCTCTGGGCGCGCCCCGTGTCTCGTGGGCCCCTCGGGCAGCTACCGACCTACTTCTTCCTCGTATATACAGCCACGTACCCCAAAAACATCCAGGGAGCCAACGAAAAACAATTTCCACCACCATAACCTTTTGTATCCGCGATATCCCATCTTGGAGCCTACACCGGCGCTCCGCTGGAGGGGGAATCAACCACGGAGGGCTTCTACATCAACACCATAGCCCCTCCGATGAGTTGTGAGTAGTTTACCACAGACCTTCGGGTCCATAGTTATTAGCTAGATGGCGTATTCTCTCTTTTTGGATCTCAATACCATGTTCTCCCCCTCTCTTTTGGAGATCTATTCGATGTAAACTCTTTTTGCGGTGTGTTTGTCAAGATCCGATGAATTGTGGGTTTATGATCAAGTTTATCTATGAGAAATATTTGAATCTCATCTGAATTCTTTTATGTATGATTGCGTTATCTTTGCAAGTCTCTTCGAATTAGCAGTTTGGTTTGGCCTACTAGATTGATCTTTCTTGCCATGGGAGAAGTGCTTAGCTTTGGGTTCAATCTTGCGGTGTCCTTACCCAGTGACAGCAGGAGTTGCAAGGAACGTATTGTATTGTTGCCATCGAGGATAAAAATATGGGGTTTATATCATATTGCTTGAGTTTATCCCTCTACATCATGTCATCTTTCTTAACGCGTTACTCTGTTCTTAGGAACTTAATACTCTAGATGCATGCTGGATAGCGGTCGATGTGTGGAGTAATAGTAGTAGATGCAGGCAGGAGTCGGTCTACTTTTTGCGGACGTGATGCCTATATACATGATCATGCCTAGATAATCTCATAATTATTCGCTTTTCTATCAATTGCTCGACAGTAATTTGTTCACCCACCGTAATACTTATGCTATCTTGAGAGAAGCCACTAGTGAAACCTATGGCCCCCTGAGTCTATCTTTTATCATATAAGTTTTCAATATACTTTTATTTGCATCTTTACTTTTCCAATCTATATTATAAAATACCAAAAATATATTTATCTTATCATACTATCTCTATCAGATCTCACTTTCGCAAGTGGCCATGAAGGGATTGACAACCCCTTTATTGCGTTGGTTGCGAGTTCTTTGTTTGTTCGTGTAGGTGCGTGCGAGTTTTGAGGAGCCTCCTACTGGATTGATACCTTGGTTCTAAAAAACTGAGGGAAATACTTACGCTACTATTGCTGCATCACCCTTTCCTCTTCAAGGAAAACCAACGCAAGCTCAAGACGTAGCAAGAAGGATTTCTGGCGCCGTTGCCGGGGAGGTCTTCGCTCAAGTCAAGACATACCAAGTACTCATCACAAACTCATCTCCCTCGCATTTACATTATTTGCCATTTGCCTCTCGTTTTCCTCTCCCCCACTTCACCCTTGCCATTTTATTTGCCCTCTCTTTCCCAATCATCTCCTCTCTCTTTCGCTTGCCTTTTTCTTTTTGCTTGTGTGTTGGATTACTTGTTGCCATGGCGCAAGATAATACCAAATTGTGTGATTTCTCCAATACCAATAATGATGATTTCCTTAGTACTCCGATTTCTCCTCTTAATGATGTTGAGTCTTGTGAAATCAATACTGCTTTTCTGAATCTTGTTATGAAAGATCAATTCGCCGACCTTCCTAGTGAAGATGCCGCTACTCATCTAAACAACTTTGTTGATTTGTGTGATATGCAAAAGAAGAAAGATACGGATAATGATATTGTTAGACTGAGGTTATTTTCGTTTTCACTTAGAGATCGTGCTAAATTTTGGTTTTCGTCTTTGCCTAAAAATAGTATTGATTCTTGGAACAAGTGCAAAGATGCTTTTATCTCTAAGTATTTTCCTCCCGCTAAGATTATCACTCTTAGGAACGATATTATGAATTTTAAACAACTTGATCATGAGCATGTTTCCCAATCTTGGGAAAGAATGAAATTGATGATTCACAATTACCCTACTCATGGTTTGAATTTATGGAGGATCATACAAAATTTTTATGCCAGTTTGAACTTCGCTTCTAGAAATCTTTTAGATTCGGCCGCGGGAGGCACGTTTATGGAAATCACTTTAGGAGATGCTACAAAACATCTTGATAATATTATGGCTAATTATTCTCAATGGCACACCGAAAGATCTTCTAGTAAAAAAGTGCATGCTATAGAAGAAATCAATGTTTTGAGTGGAAAGATGGATGAACTTATGAAATTGTTTGCTACTAAGAATGCTCCTCTTGATACCAATGATATGCCTTTGTCTACTTTGATTGAGAATAATAATGAATCTATGGATGTGAATTTTGTTGGTAGGAATAGTTTCGGAAACAATGCTTATAGAGGAAATTTTAATCCTAGACCGTTCCATAGCAATTCCTCTAATAATTATGGAAATTCCTATAATAATTCTTATGGTAATTTTAATAAGATGCCCTCTAATTTTGAGAATAGTGTGAAAGAATTTATGATGTCTCAAAAGAATTTTAATGCTTTGCTTGAAGAAAAATTGCTCAAAGTTGATGATTGGGCTAGGAACGTTGATAGACTTTCGCTTGATGTTGATTCTCTTAAACTTAGATCTACTCCTCCTAAGCATGATATCAATGATTCTCTCAAAGCCATGAGAATTTCCATTGATGAGTGCAAGGAAAGAACCGCTAGATTGCGTGCTAAGAAAGATTGCTTTGTAAAGGCGTGTTCTTCTAGTTTCAATGAAAATGATGATGAAGATCTTAAAGTTAGTGATGTGTCTCCTATTAGATCTTTTTTTTGCAACATGAATATTGATAATAATGGGACTGGAGATGAGTCAACTTTAGTTAGAAGGCGTCCCAATAATTCGGAGTTTTTAGATCTTGATGCTAAATTTGGTAAAAGTGGGATTGGAGAGGTCATGACTTTAAATAGCATTGAACCCACTATCTCGGATTTCAAGGAATTTGATTATGATAATTGTTCTTTAGAAGGTTGTATTTCCTTGTTGCAATCCGTTGTTAATTCTCCTCATGCTTATAGTCAAAATAAAGCTTTTACCAAACATATCATTGATGCTTTGATGCAATTTTATGATGAAAAACTTAATTTGGAAGTTTCCATACCTAGAAAACTTAATGATGAGTGGGAACCTACTATAAGGATTAAAATTAAAGATCATGAGTGTTATGCTTTATGTGATTTGGGTGCTAGTATTTCCACGATTCTGAAAACTTTATGTGATATTCTAGATTTCCATGATCTTGATGATTGCACTTTAAATTTGCACCTTGCGGATTCCACCATTAAAAAGACAATGGGAAGGATCAATTATGTTCTCATTGTTGCAATAGAAATTTGGTGCCCGTAGATTTTATCGTTCTTGATATAGATTGCAATCTTTCTTGCCCTATTATTCTTGGTAGACCTTTCCTTAGAACGATTGGCGCGATTATTGATATGAAGGAAGGGAATATTAGATTCTAATTTCCATTAAGAAAAGGCATGGAGCACTTTCCAAGAAAGAAAGTAAAATTACCTTATGAATCTATCATGCGAGCTACTTATGAATTAAGCGTCAAAGATGGCACTACTTAGATCTATCTTCGCTTTTATGCCTAGCTAGGGGCGTTAAACGATAGCGCTAGTTGGGAGGCAACCCAATTTTATTTGTGTTTCTTGTTTTTGTTTCTGTTTAGTAATAAATTTTGCATCTACCTTCTGTTTAGATGTGTTTTTATGTTTTAATTAGTGTTTGTGCCAAGTAGAACCTATAGGATAACCTATGGTGATAGTTAATTTGATTATGCTGAAAAACAGAAACTTTGCACGCACGAAATTAGTTTTGTTAAATCACAGAAATGTGATTTTGCGTTGATTCTTATTGATTCTGATCAATAGACAAAGTTTCCAGGACTTCCTATTTTGGTAGGATTTTTAGAGTTCCAGAAGTTTGCGTTAGTCACAGATTGCTACAGACTGTTCTGTTTTTGAGAGATTCTGCTTTTCGTGTGTTGTTTGCTTATTTTGATGCATCTATGGCTAGTATTAAGTGGTATGAACCATAAAGAACTTGGAATACAGTAGGTTTAACACCAATATAAATAAAGAATGAGTTCATTACAGTACCTTATGTCGTGGTTTTGTTTTCTTTCACTAACAGAGCTTATAAGATTTCCTGTTGAGTTTTGTGTTGTGAAGTTTTCAAGTTTTGGGTAAAGATTTGATGGACTATGGAATAAGGAGTGGAAAAAGCCTATGTTTGGGGATGCCCATGGCACCCCAAGATATTCAATAGTAGCCAAAATCCTAAGCTTGGGGATGCCCCGGGAAGGCATCCCCTCTTTCGTCTTCGTTCATTGGTAACTTTACTTGGAGCTATATTTTTATTCGCCACATGATATGTGTTTTTCTTGGTGCGTCTTGTATGATATTAGTCTTTGATTTTTAGTTTTCCACAATCATCCTTGCTGTACACACCTTTTGGGAGAAGCCCACTTGATTTGGAATGTATTAGAATAGTCTATGTGCTTCACTTATATCTTTTGAGCTAGATAGTTTTTGCTCTAGTGCTTCACTTATATCTTTTAGAGCACGGCGGTGGCTTAAATTTGTAGAAATTGCTAGTCTCTCATGCTTCACTTATATTATTTTGATAGACTTTTAGAACAGCATGGTATTTGCTATGGTTATAAAATTGGTCCTAGAATGGTAGGCATCCAAGTTGGGTATAATAAAAACTATCATAGAAAGTGAATTGGATGCTATGATCAATTTGATACTTGATAATTTTTTTGAGATATTAGAGGTGGTAATATTAGAGTCATGCTAGTTGGGTGATTATGAATTTAAAGAATGCTTGTGTTGAAGTTTGTGATTCCCGTAGCATGCACGTATGGTGAACCGCTTTGTGATGAAGTTGGAGCACAATTTTATTTATTGATTGTCTTCCTTATGAGTGGCGATCGGGGACGAGCGATGGTCTTTTCCTACCAATCTACCCCCCTAGGAGCATGCTCGTAATACTTTGTTTTTGATGACTTGTAGATTTTTGCATTAAGCATATGAGTTCTTTTGACTAATGTTGAGTCCATGGACTCTCACCCTTCCACCATTGCTAGCCTCTCTTGTGCCGCGCAACTTTCGCCGGTACCATACACCCACCATATACCTTCCTCAAAACAGCCACCATACCTACCTACTATGGCATTTCCATAGCCATTCTGAGATATATTTCCATGCAACTTTCCACCGTTCCGTTTATATGACACGCATCACCATTGTCATATTGCTCTTTGCATGATCATGTAGTTCACATCGTATTTGTGGCAAGGCCGCCCTCATAATTTTCATACATGTCGCTCTTGATTCATTGCATATCCCAGTACACCACCGGAGGCATTCATATAGAGTCATATCTTGTTCTAGTTTTGAGTTGTAATCTTGAGTTGTAAGTAAATAAAAGTGTGATGATCTTCATTATTAGAGCATTGTCCCAGTGAGGAAAGGATGATGGAGACTATGATTCCCCCACAAGTCGGGAGGAGACTTCGGACTTTACAAAAGAAAAAAAAGAAAAAGAGAGGAAGACCAAAAAAAAGGCCAAAGAAAAAAAAAGAGAAAAAAGAAAATAAAAAAAAGAAAAAAGGAAAAAAAGAAAAAATGAGAGGAAAAGAGAGAAGGGATAAT
Organism: Triticum aestivum; assembly: GCF_018294505.1. Taxonomy (NCBI): domain Eukaryota; kingdom Viridiplantae; phylum Streptophyta; class Magnoliopsida; order Poales; family Poaceae; genus Triticum; species Triticum aestivum. The sequence goes on along the minus strand of NC_057801.1, from coordinate 606,400,391 downwards.
GCTACTATCTTTTTACCACACTTGTGCTTCAAAGTAGCACCATGATCTTCATGATAGAGAGTCTCATATGTTGTCACTTTCATATACTAGTGGGAATTTTTCATTATAGAACTTGGCTTGTATATTCCGATAATGGGCTTCCTCAAAATTCCCTAGGTCTTCGTGAGCAAGCAAGTTGGATGCACACCCACTTAGTTTCTTTTGTTGAGCTTTCATACATTTATAGCTCTAGTGTATCCGTTGCATGACAATCCCTACTCACTCACATTGATATCTATTAACGGGCATCTCCATAGCCCATTGATACGCCTAGTTGATGTGAGACTATCTTCCACCTTTTTGTCTTCTCCACAACCACCGTTCTATTCCACATATAGTGCTATGTCCATGGCTCACGCTCATGTATTGCGTGAAAATTGAAAAAGTTTGAGATTACTAAAGTATGAAACAATTGCTTGGCTTGTCATCGGGGTTGTGCATGATTAAATACTTTGTGTGATGAAGATAGAGCAACAGCCAGACTATATGATTTTGTAGGGATAACTTTCTTTAGCCATGTTATTTTGAGAAGACATGATTGCTTTTATTAGTATGCTTGAAGTATTACTATTTCTTTTGTCAATATGAACTTTTATTTTGAATCATTTGGATCTGAACATTCCTGCCACAATAAAGAAAATTACATTGAGAATTATGCTAGGTAGCATTCCACATCAAAAATTCCGTTTTTATCATTTAGCTACTCTAGGACGAGCAGGAATTAAGCTTGGGGATGCTTGATACGTCTCCAACGTATCTATAATTTTTGATTGTTCCATGCTATTATATTACCCCTTTTGGATGTTTATGGGCTTTATTTTACACATTTATATCATTTTTGGGACTAACCTGCTAACCGGAGGCCCAGCCCGTATTGCTGTTTTTTTTGCCTATTTCAGTATTTTGAAGAAAAGGAATATCAAACGGAGTCCAAACGGAATGAAACCTTCGGGAGCATGATTTTTGGAACGAACGTGATCCAGAGGACTTGGGGTGCAAGCCAAGAAGCAGCCGAGGCAGCCACGATATAGGAGGGTGCGCCCACCCCCTCTGGGCGCGCCCCCTATCTCGTGGGCCCCTCAGGCAGCCACCGACCTACTTCTTCCTCCTATATATACCCACGTACCCCGAAAACATCCATGGAGCCAACGAAAAACAATTTCCACCACCGTAACCTTCTGTATCCGCGAGATCCCATCTTGGAGCCTTCGTCGGAGCTCCGCCGGAGGGGGAATTGACCATGGAGGGCTCCTACATCAACACCATAGCCCCTCCGATGAGTTGTGAATAGTTTACCACAGACCTTCGGGTCCATAGTTATTAGCTAGATGGCTTCTTCTCTCTTTTTGGATCTCAATACCATGTTTGCCCCCTCTCTTGTGGAGATCTATTCGATGTAAACTCTTTTTGTGGTGTTTTTGTCGAGATCTGATGAATTGTGGGTTTATGATCAAGTTTATCTATGAGAAATATTTGAATCTCCTCTGAATTCTTTTATGTATGATTGAGTTATCTTTGCAAGTCTCTTCGAATTATCAGTTTGGTTTGGCCTACTAGATTGATCTTTCTTGCCATGGGAGAAGTGCTTAGCTTTGGGTTCAATCTTGCGGTGTCCTTACCTAGTGACAGCAGGGGTTGCAAGGCACGTATTGTATTGTTGCCATCGAGGATAAAAAGATGGGGTTTATATCATATTGCTTAAGTTTATCCCTCTACATCATGTCATCTTTCTTAATGCGTTACTCTGTTCTTATGAACTTAATACTCTAGATGCATGCTGGATAGCGGTCGATGTGTGGAGTAATAGTAGTAGATGCAGGCAGGAGTCGGTCTACTTGTTGCAGACGTGATGCCTATATACATGATCATGCCTAGATAATCTCATAATTATTCGCTTTTCTATCAATTGCTCGACAGTAATTTGTTCACCCACCGTAATACTTATGCTATCTTGAGAGAAGCCACTAGTGAAACCTATGGCCCCCGGGTCTATCTTTTATCATATAAGTTTTCATTATTCTTTTATTTGCATCTTTACTTTTCCAATCTATATTATAAAATACCAAAAATATATTTATCTTATCATACTATCTCTATCAGATCTCACTTTCACAAGTGGCCGTGAAGGGATTGACAACCCCTTTATTGCGTTGGTTGCGAGTTCTTTGTTTGTTTGTGTAGGTGCGTGGGACTTTTGAGGAGCATCCTACTGGATTGATACCTTGGTTCTCAAAAACTAAGGGAAATACTTACGCTACTATTGCTGCATCACCCTTTCCTCTTCAAGGAAAACCAATGCAAGCTCAAGACATAGCAGTGAGCCATGGATATAACACTATGATGGAATAGAATATGGTGGTTGTGGAGAAGACAAAAAAGGAGAAGATAGTCTCACATCAACTAGGCGTATCAACGGGCTATGGAGATGCCCATCAATATATATCAATGTGAGTGAGTAGGGATTGCCATGCAATGGATTCACTAGAGCTATAAGTGTATGAAAGCTCAAAAAGAAACTAAGTAGGTGTGCATCCAACTCGCTTGCTCACGAAGACCTAGGGCATTTTGAGGAAGCCCATTAGTGGAATATACAAGCCAAGTTCTATAATGAAAATTCCCACTAGTACATGAAAGTGACAAAATAGGAGACTCTGTATCATGAAGATCAAGGTGCTACTTTGAAGCAGAAGTGTGGAAAAAGGATAGTAACATTGCCCCTTCTCTCTTTTTCTCTCATTTTTTTTATTCGTGGCTTCTCTTTTTTTGGCCTCTTTTTTATTTTATTTTATTTTTCGTCCGGAGCCTCATCCCGACTTGTGGGGGAATCATAGTATCCATCATCCTTTCCTCACATGGGACAATGCTCTAATAATGAAGATCATCACACTTTTATTTACTTACAACTCAAGAATTACAACTCAATGCTTAGAACAAAATATGACTCTATGTGAATGCCTCCGGCGGTGTACCGGGATTTGCAATGATTCAAGAGTGACATGTATGAAAGAATTATGAATGGTGGCTTTGCCACAAATACGATGTCAACTACAGGATCATGCAAAGCAATATGACAAAGAGGGAGCGTGTCATAACAAACGTAACAGTGGAAAGTTGCATGGCAATATATCTCAGAATGGCTATGGAAATACCATAATAGGTAGGTATGGTGGCTGTTTTGAGGAAGGTGTATGGTGGGTGTATGGTACCGGCGAAAGTTGCGCGGCACTAGAGAGGCTAGCAACGGTGGAAGGGTGAGAGTGCGTATAATCCATGGACTCAACATTTGTCATAAAGAACTCACATACTTATTGCAAAAATCTATTAGTTATCAAAATTGAAGTACTACGTGCATGCACTTAGGGGGATAGATTGGTAGGAAAAGACATCGCTCGTCCCCGACCGCCACTCATAAGGAAGACAATAAATAAATAAATCATGCTCCAACTTCATCACATAACGGTTCACCATACGTGCATGCTACAAGAATCACAAACTTTAAAACAAGTATCTCTCAAATTCACAACTACTCCACTAGCATGACTCTAATATCACCATCTTCATATCTCAAAACAATCATAAAGAATCAAACTTCTCATAATATTCAATGCACTTTATATGAAAGTTTTTATTATATCCATCTTGGATGCCCATCATATTAGGACTAGTTTTATAACCCAAGCAAATTACCATGCTATTCTAAAAGACTCTCAAATAATATAAGTGAAGCATGAGAGTTCAACAATTTCTATAAAATAAAGCCACCGCCGTGCTCTAAAAAGATATAAGGGAAGTACTAGAGCAATATTGCCTAGCTCAAAAGATATAAGTGAAGCACATAGAGTATTCTAATAAATCACGATTCATGCGTGTCTCTCCCAAAAGGTGTTTACATCAAGGATGATTTTGGTAAACTAAAAATCAAAGACTCAAATCATACAAGACGCTCCAAGCAAAACACATATCATGTGGTGAATAAAAACGTAGTCTCAAGTAAAGTTACCGATAGACGAAGACGAAAGAGGGGATGCCTTCTGGGGCATCCCCAAGCTTAGGCCTTTGGTTGTCCTTGAATATTACCTTGGGGTGCCTTGATCCTTCCCAATCTTATCTCTTGCCACTCCTTATCCCATAGTCCATCAAGTCCTTACCCAAAACTTGAAAACTTCACAACACAAAACTCAACAGAAAATCTCATGAGCTCCGTTAGTATAAGAAAATAAATCATCACTTTAAGGTACTGTTTTAAACTCAATTTTTGTTTATATTGGTGTAATATCTACTGTATTCCAACTTTTGCATGGTTCATACCCCCCGATATTACCCATAGATTCATCAAAATAAGCAAACAACACGCAAAAAATAGAATCTATCAAAAACAGAACAGTCTGTAGTAATCTGTAACTCTCGAATACTTCTGTAACTCCAAAAATTCGTAAAAATTAGGAAAACCTGACTAATTTGTATACCAATCCATATAAAAATAAATAAGATCAAAAGAATGTTTCTGTGAATTTTTAAAACTAATTTACTAAGCGCAAAAGTTTCTGATTTTCAGCAGGATCAACACAACTATCACAGTAAGCTATCCTACATGTTTCACTTGGCACAAACACTAATTAAAACATGAAACCACATCTAACCAGAGTATAGATGAATTATTTATTACTAAATAGAAGTAAGAAGCAAAGAACAAAAATAAAATTGGGTTGCCTCCCAACAAGCGCTATTCTTTAAAGCGTTTTAGCTAGGCATTGCTAATTTTAATGATGCTCGCATTAAAGATAACAATTGAAACACAAAGAGAGCATCATAAAATATGTGACAAACACGTTTAAGTCTAACATGTTTCCTATGCATAGGGATTTTATAAGCAAACAAATTATCAAGACAAGCAAAAACCACCATATGCGAGGATGAAGAAAGAAACAATTGCAATCTCAACATGAAGAGAGGTAATTTAGTAACATAAAAATTTCTATAACCATGTTTTACTCTCTCATAATAATCACATGTAGCATCATAAGTAAATTCAACAAAATAGCTATCACATAACATATTCGCAACATGATCCACATGCATATGAAGTTGACACTCTTCCAAAATAGTGGGATTAACATTAACTAAAGTCATGACCTCTCCAGACCCACCTTTATCAAAAAATTCATAAGATTGAACATTATCCAAATATGTGGGATCTAAAGTTGACACTCTTCCAAACCCACTTTCAATATTATTGCAAACATTATTATCAATCTCATATTAATCACGGGCTTAAATAAATTTTCAAGATCATACGAAGAATCAGCCAATCATGATCATTGCCACAAGTAGTAGACATAGCAAAAATAGCATCCCCAAGCTTAGGGTTTTGCATAATATTAGCACAATTGACATTAACAGAATTTGTAATAACATCATTGCAATCATGCTTTTTATTTAAGAAGCTATCGTGAGTCTCTTCATAAACTTCTTCATCACAATTTTCAGATTCACGAATTTCAAGCAAAACCTCATAAAGATAATATAGTGCACTCAAATCACTAGAAATTGGTTCATCATAATTGGATCTCTTAAAAAGATTAGCAAGTGGATGGGGATCCATAACTTTTAGCAAGCCAAGATGCAAGCAAAAAGAAGGCACATGGTAACACAAGCAAACAAAAGATCGAACGGAAGAGGGGCAAAGAAAAGGCGAAGGTTTTCCAAAATCGTTTTAGAAGTGGGGGAGAGGAAAACAAGAGGTGAATGGCGAACAATGTAATGCAAGAGAGAAGAGTTTATGTAACATCCCAATTTTCAATTTGGATGTTATTTATAGATCATTCATATGCATCCATGATTTATGCATTTTGTTTCATTTGTTTTAGTTGGATTTTGATCCAAGAGACCTTAAGCAACTCAAGGACCAAGTTGAGAGAGTTGGAGGTTTCCCAAAAATCCATTTTTGTTTTTTCCAAAATTTGGAAAATTGGATCAAATTGTTTATTCAAAATTCTTTTCCAATTATTTTGCAAATAAATAAAATAAAGAGAGAAGATAAAATGACTTCATCAAAAACAGTAAAGAAATATTGGAATTTGAATTTTTGAATATTTTATTTTATTTGCAAGTTTTTTTTGCGGAGTAATTAGTACAAATAAGTTTGTTCTTAGTTTAGGCATTTAGGCCCCAAAAAATATTCACTAGGTCATTAATAAGGCCATATTAATATGTGAAGTTTTCTGGTATTGTTAGGTATTTAATTATACTAGTTTTGCGTGTTTTTCTTCTCTGAAAAAATTGTTTTTTTTAAAAATCTTCGCAGCCGAAGTGGGCCAGCCCAGCTAGTCACGAGGCCGCGGCCCAGCCAGCCCCGCACCGACTCCGCGAGGAGTCCGGTCGCCGCCCGCCTCCTGCCGCCATGTTCGGCTCGGACATGTCACCGCCTCCACCTTGCCCCTCGCGCAAGCCGTCGCCTCCCACGGCCCCTTTAAAAGCCGAGGCCCGGCCCCTCTCCTTGCAAGTTGAGCGCCGCCGCCGCCATGCGCACTCGCCGCTGCCACAACTGCCGACATCGCTGCCCCGCGCCACACTCCGCCGATGCCGTCGCGCCGCATCCACCGCCGATGCTGCCGCACTCTGCTGCCGCCACCGTCCCGCCCGGAGCACCGCCGCCGTCCCGCCCGGAGTGCTGCCGCTGCTGACCGACTCGCCGTTGACGACCCCGCCCGCCCTGTAAGCGCCGCCGCCCTCGTCCGCGATCTGGATCCAACGATCCAGATCAAGATATGTTTTTTTGAACCGTTTTTAGCGAGCGTTCACTCGTTAGATCTCGGTAGCGAATGGTTTTCGTTCATTTAGTTTCTGTAGCGAACGTTCGTTCGGTAGATTTTCCTTTTTCTTTTATGTTTTCTTCCAAGGACCTATTCACTAGGATTTTATTTATAGTTTAGTCCCTGTGTTTCAAACTAGTGCAACTTTTTCCTTGTTTGCCCGAATTTTATGAAACCAACGCAAAAATATTCAGAGTGATCTCATCTATCTAGTAAACCAACTTGAAAATATTTTTGAAAGTTTAAAAATTTGAATTTGTTCAGATTTGAGTTTGAACTTCTTTTGTCCATAACTTGAGTTTTGTAGCTCCGTTTTAGTTGATTCTGTTTGCAAATTGAAGCTAATCACATGTACCTTCTATTAAGATCTAATCCACATAATTATAATACTGTTAAAAATTGTTTTCTACTTAGCTTATTTATTTGCTTGTTTTTGAGTTTTCTGGATCTTTTCTTCGATTCTCTTTGCATCTTTTGCTTGAGTGCTTATGTATGATATTGTTCGTTTACGATAGATTTTTTGGAGTGCGAAGCTTGTTACTACGAATCTCTAGAGTTTTCCGATCGTCAGCAAGGCAAGTTACACTTTGATCATTGAGGGAGTCCTGGATTAGGGGGTGTCCGGATGACCGGACTATAACCTTTGGCCGGACTCCTGGACTATGAAGATACAAGATTGAAGACTTCGTCCCGTGTCCGGATGGGACTTTCCTTGGCGTGCAAGGCAAGCTTGGTGATATGGATATGTAGATCTGCTCCCATTGTAACCAACTCTGTGTAACCCTAGCCCTCTCCGGTGTCTATATAAACCGGAGGGTTTTAGTCCATAGGACGAACAACAATCATACCATAGGCTAGCTTCTAGGGTTTAGCCTCTCTGATCTCGTGGTAGATCTACTCTTGTACTACCCATATCATCAATATTAATCAAGCAGGAGTAGGGTTTTACCTCCATCGAGAGGGCCCGAACTTGGGTAAAAACATCGTGTCCCTTGTCACCTGTTACCATCCGCCTAGACGCACAGTTCGGGACCCCCTACCCGAGATCCGCCGGTTTTGACACTGACATTGGTGCTTTCATTGAGAGTTCCTCTGTGTCGTCATCTTTAGGCCCGATGGCTCCTCCGATCATCAATGACGATGCGGTCCAGGGTGAGACTTTTCTCCCCGGACAGATCTTCGTATTCGGCGGCTTTGCACTGCGGGCCAATTCGCTTGGCCATCTGGAGCAGATCGAAAGCTACGCCCCTGGACATTAGGTCAGGTTTGGAAGTTTGAACTACACGACTGCCATCCGCGGAGACTTGATCTTCGACGGGTTCGAGCCACAGCCGAGTGCTCCACACTGTCATGATGGGCATGATCTAGCTCTGTCGCTGAACAGTGCCTAGGAGGCCGCCCCAGTGTCCGCTCCGACCCTTAGCTCGGAGCCGACTGTGCCAATCGAGGACGGGTGGCTAGACACCACCTCGGGGGCTGCAATCTCTACAGCGATTGAGCCGGACACCGCCTCGGGGGCTGCAATCTCTATGGTGATCGAGCCGAACACCAGCCTTGTCCTTTGCGAAGCTCATGACTCCAAGGTGCCGGACTCCTTTCCGAACTCCGAACCTTCCGCGCCCCTGCCGATCGAACCCGATTGGGCGCCGATCATGGAGTTCGCCGCCGCAGACTTCTTTCAGCACTCGCCCTTCGGTGACATTCTGAATTCACTAAAGTCTCTCTCTTTGTCAGGAGAGCCCTGGCGGGACTATGGCCAGCAAGGTTGGGATGCGGACGACGAAGAAATTCAAAGCCCACCCACCACCCACTTCGTAGCCACTATCGATGATTTAGCTGACATGCTCGACTTCGACTCTGAAGACATCGACGGTATGGACGCCGATGCAGGAGACGACCAAGAACCAGCACCTAAAGGGCACTGGAAGGCCACCTCGTCATATGACATATACATGGTGGACACTCCAAAAGAAGGGAATGGCGATGGAACAACGGAGGATGACCCCTCCAAGAAGCAGCCTAAGAGCCGGCGTCAGCAGCGCCGCTCTAAATCCCGCCAAAGAAAAAATGGCGATTACAGCACGGGAGATAATAACACCCCAGACAGTGCCGAATACAACCCCTCCAGCAGGATTCAACACAGGAGGATGGAGAAGCTAACCCTCATGAGAGAGCGGCATACAGAGAGGTAGAGGACGATAATTACATGCCTCCCTCCGAAGATGAGGCAAGCCTCGACGATGACGAATTTGTCGTGCCTGAGGATCCCGTCGAACAAGAGCGTTTCAAACGCAGGCTTATGGCCACGGCGAGCAGCCTCAAGAAAAAACAACAGCAACTTAGAGCTGACCAAGACTTGCTAGCCGATAGATGGACTGAAGTCCTTGCAGCCGAAGAGTACGAACTCGAACGCCCCTCCAAGAGCTACACAAAGTGCAGGCTGCTACCCCGATTAGAGGAGGAAGCACTTAAACCTACATCACCAGCGCACGACGCGGCCGACCGGTCACCTCGTGGCCGCGACAGAGAGGCCTCTCGGCCGTCCACTCAAGCCGCACCCCGGTGTCGCTCAAAAAATACAAAGGCACGAGGAAATGTGCCAGTCCTACGAGACATATTGGAGGACAAGGAAAGGCAAACAAGATCGATCTATGGATCGCGTGGGCGCCCCATGGCACGTGACGATAACCGTCATGCCGGATATGGCAAATACGGCCAGGCCGAACACAGCAAACAAAGCTCATTTGGGCCACGTCGTGATATAGCCCAGTACAGAGGTGCCGCACACCCACTATGCTTCACAGATGAAGTAATGGACCATCAAATCACCGAGGGTTTTAAACCCATAAACATCGAATCATATGATGGCACAACAGATCCTGCGGTATGGATCGAGGATTATCTCCTTCATATCCACATGGCCCGCGGTGATGATCTACACGCTATCAAATAGCTCCCACTCAAGCTTAAAGGACCAGCTCGGCATTGGCTTAACAGCTTGCCAGCAGAGTCAATTGGTTGCTGGGAGGACCTGGAAGCCGCATTCCTCGACAATTTCCAGGGCACCTATGTGCGACCACCAGACGCCAATGACCTAAGCCACATAATTCAGCAGCTAGAGGAATCGGCCAGACAATTCTGGACACGGTTCCTAACCAAGAAAAATCAAATAGTCGACTGTCCGGATGCAGAGGCCCTCGCAGCCTTCAAACATAACATCCGTGAAGAATGTCTTTCCCGGCACCTAGGATAGGAAAAGCCGAAATCCATGGCAGCCCTCACAACACTCATGACCCGCTTTTGCACGGGAGAAGACAGCTGGCTAGCTCGTAGTAATAATATGACCAAGAGCCCTGGTAATTCGGATACCAAGAACAGCAATGGCAGGTCGCGTCGCAATAAGCACAAGCGCTGCATGAACAGCGACAATACGGAGGATACGACAGTTAATGCCAGATTCAGAGGCTCTAAACCCGGTCAGCGGAAAAAGCCATTCAAAAGAAATACAACGGGCCCGTCCAATTTGGTCCGAATACTCGATCACTCGTGCCAGATACACGGCACCCCCGAAATACCAGCCAATCACACCAACAGGGATTGTTGGGTGTTCAAGCAGGCAGGCAAGTTAAGTGCCGAAAACAGAGACAAGGGGCTGCATAGCAATGACGAGGAGGAGCCCCGGCCGCCGAACAATAGGGGATAGAAGGGCTTTCCCCCACAAGTGCAGACGGTGAACATGATATACGCAACCCACATCCCCAAAAGAGAGCAGAAGCGTGCACTAAGGGATGTATATGCGTTGGAGCCACTCGCCCCAAAGTTCAACCCGTGGTCCTCCTGCCCGATCACTTTTGATCGAAGGGACCACCCCACTAGCATCCGCCATGGCGGATTCGCCGCATTGGTTCTAGACCCAATCATTGACGGATTTCACCTCACTAGAGTCCTTATGGATGGCGGCAGCAGCCTGAACCTGCTTTATCAGGATACAGTGCAAAAAATGGGCATAGATCCCTCAAGGATTAAACCCACAAAGACGACCTTTAAAGGCGTCATACCAGGTGCAGAGGCCAACTGTACAGGCTTAGTTACACTCGAAGTGGTCTTCGGATCCCCGGATAATTTCCGAAGCAAGGAGTTAATCTTCGACATAGTCCCGTTCCGCAGTGGCTATCACACCCTGCTCGGATGAACCACATTTGCAAAGTTCAATGTGGTGCCGCACTACGCATACCTCAAGCTCAAGATGCCAGGCCCTCGAGGAGTCATTACGATCAATGGAAACACCGAACGCTCTCTCCGAACAGAGGAGCATACGGCGGCCTTCGCGGCGGAAGTACAAAGTAGCCTCTCAAGGCAATTCTCCAGTCCGACTATTAAACGTCCGAACACCGTCAAGCACGCCCGGAGTAACCTACAACAAGACCGCCTGGCATGTTCTGAGCAAGCGTAGCAGTGCGGCCCCAACCCCAGCCCTCGTGAAATTGCGAAACCAGTACCACGCGTACATAATTACGCTCTAGAAATACCATGGGCATAAGGGGAGGGGCACAACCACGGCACGCCCAAAATGCGGCTCAACCGCACTTGGGGCTCCCGATTTTTTCATTTCTTTTTTCTTACTTTCAAGACTCCACTCTCCGGAAGGCCTGTCCGGCAGTACAATCACCGAACACATGATGCAACAGCCAGGGAGGCAGCAAGCTACCTCGAATGTCCAGGTGGTCTCTATAACGAGCTAAATACCTGTCTTACATAAAGTCTCGCAGCTTGCCCCTGGAAGGGGACATGTCAAATAATCCCATCTCTTGCTTATCGCACTATTTGTATCGTTCTGCTTTCACAGCAGCCTTTTAATAAACAATACATAGTTCTTGTCTATTATTGCATTCATTTTTTATGTAAATATGTTCAGTTATGACATTATGCAACTGTACACTTTGGTACGGCCAATACACCAGGGGCTTAAGTACCCCAGAATATGGTGTGAGAAGACCGAACACTCTCATGAGTGCGGCACCCCGAACTTATAACATTATATGCATCAGCTGCGAATCATGTCTTGGGTCAATAGTTGGGTTTGCCCGACTCCCATGTTTTGGTACCTTACGTTCCGTTATATCGGCTAAGGTAGCGCTGGGAGAACTACTGCGATTGTGCCCCAGTTGAGCTGGGTTAAGCACCTCAGTAGAGAAAGCTAAAACTGACCGTCATGATAGGGTGAGAGCCGGTCGCTGTTCGAGAGGTTTTCGAGTCCCTAAAGACTTATGTCGCTTAGAGCGAGGAGCTGGCTTTGTCTGGCCTAGGCGTGGATAGCGCCCCGAGCTCGGTCTTCTGAATACTAGGGGCTTCGCCGAAATTTAAAATTATAGAATTCTATGGCTAAGTGAGAGTGATAAAGCATTATAGTCCGATTGCCTTGTTCGTTGTGCTGAGCGCCTCCCTCGAAGGACCCAAGAATGGGAACAAGAGAGTTCATGTTTATCCTGAACACCCTAGCATTCGTGGCATGGGGGTAGAAGTCGACGACTCGCCATCTCTCAGATTTAATAAACGGCCGCACAGAAGGTAATAAATTCAAAAAGCGTTGCTTAGCACATATGAACAAGTTTTCAGCGCACAGGATAACACGAGCGAGTTTACTCAAAAATTACATCCTTCGAACACTCATTCACCACAAGATAGGCACCCTTCAGGACACCCTCATAATACAACTCGGGCTTGCGATGCTCCTTCCCCTCCGGTGGCCCATCTGTTACCAGCTTCTCAGCATCCATCTTGCCCCAGTGTACTTTAACACGGGCAAGGGCCCTACGGGCGCCTTCGATGCATACGGAGCGCTTGATGATTTCAAGCCATGGACAGGCATCCACCAGCCGCCTTACCAGCCCAAAGTAGCTTCCAGGCGTGACCTCCCCAGGCCATAGCCGGCCTATAAGGCCTTTCATGGCCTGTTCGGCTACCTTATGGAGCTCGACCAGCTGCTTCAGCTGGTCGCTCAAGGGCACCGGGTGTCCAGCCTCAACATACTGGGGCCAGAACACCTTCTCTGTCGAGCTCCCTTCCTCGGCTCGGTAGAATGCGGCAGCGTCGGACACACTGCAGGGCAGATCTGCGAATGCTCCTGGAGAGCTCCGGACTCGGGTAAGTAACAAGTAATTCACTTTCACGTGCTTGCTTTGCATAAAGAATGCCTTACCCGCCGCTATCTTGTTCATCGCCGCAATTTCCTGGAGGGCTTTTTGGGCTTCGGCCTTGGCAGACTTGGCGCTCTCAAGGGCCGAGGCAAGATCGAAATCTCGAGTCTTTGAGTCAAGCTCCAAACTCTTGTGTTTTTTCACAAGAGCGTGGAGCTCTTGCCGCACCTCCGCCACCCGCGCCTCCTGCTTTTCTCACTCGACGTGCTCCACGGCCGCATTGTCCTCGGCCTTGGACAGCGCTTCCTTCAGGGTCGCCATCTCGGTTGTGGCCCCTGTAATACTCACGTTGGTCCTGTCATTATTTGCAACCAGATTTTTTATATATACTTACATAGGGTATTACTTACCTTCCTTGTCCTCGAGCTGCTTCTTGGCAAGGCCGAGATTGTTCTAGGACCGCTCAAGGCTCTGCTTCAATGCACCGACCTCCGCAGTCAGTGCGGCAGAGGTTAGCAGCGCAGCCTGCATTCCCATATTGACATACTTATGTTATACTCCTGCATATATCTTTTTAGATCCTCAGTCCGGCTTTTCTTTCCGAACACCAAGCTGAGCATCAGGGGCTACTGTCTATGCCGTAATATTTTCACATGTCTTAAATACATACCTCAAAGCCTGTTAGAAGGCTGGCACAGGCTTCTATCCGCCCGCTCTTGGCGGACTGAACCTTCTGGATCACCGCACTCATAATAGTGCGGTGCTCCTCATCGATGGAGGCGCTGTTAAGCACCTCCAGCAAATTATCTGGTGCCTCTAGTTGGACGGAGGTCACCGGCGTCGTAGGCTTGCCCTTCTTACGAGGGGGCCGCCTGCCGGACTCCGGAACCACTAAAGGTTCCGGTGCGGTGTCCGACCCAGGGCCGGACTTAGAGCCCTTTGGGGTTTTATCCCCTTTGCGCCTGGAGTCTGGGAGGTCACCTTGCGGCGCCTCTAGGACCACCTCCTCCTGGCTTGGCCCCTTTTGGGACTCCACCTCGGCATCGTCCGCAGGGCAAGGGGAGGTAGTAGTCGGAAGTGAAAGACTATTCACATCCGACGAATCCAGGGAGCCGCTCGACGAAGCGTCCAACCGGGCCTTGGGTGGACTGCATGATTATATTCGGCGTCAGAAGATACTGTGCAATAGAGGAACACCATGAGTTATTCTGGTATCCGGATACTTACGATTTTGCCAGGGGCTTGGCCCTGGATGTCCACTCCTCTTCGCCGTGGTCGGCGTTGGTGGAGTAGTCCGGAGGAAGGGTCTTTCCCTTCTTGGACCCTCCAGCCCCCTAGTTGGGGCGGCCTTCCTTTTATTTCCTCCCCCCGTTGGAGGGGGAGAGGCCTCTTCTTCCTCCTCCTTGTCTTCGTGGGAGGAGTGCCCTTTGGAGTCGTAGGGCGATGAATCCAACACCACCAGGCGCCGAGAACTCTTTCGAGTTCCCGTGGCCTTCTTCTTGGCCTTCTTCTTCGGCGCCACGTAAGGTGCCGGGACCAGCAGCTTCGCCAAGCGGGCATCTGCGGGGCCTTCGGGCAAAGGAGCCAGACAGTCGATCTGTCCGGATTTCTTCTGCCAGTCCTATCAAAGGAACGGGAGCTTAGATCCCGCATAGAGTCAAACTATGAAAAACAAGTATCCTGTAAAGGGTAAAACAAACTTACTGCGCTGGCTTGGCGCTTCGCGCAGAATCTGCGATCCTCGGTAATGGGAGGGGGGACCTCGGCGCCCTTGAATAACACCTTCCAGGCATCCTAGTGCGTTGTGTCAAAGATCCTGGACAAAGTTTGGTGTTGGGCCGGGTCGAACTCCCACAAGTAAAAAGCCCGTTGTTGGCATGGGAGGATCCGGCGGAAGAGCATGACCTGGACTACGTTGACAAGTTTAACCTTCTTGTCCATCAGGTTTTGGACGCATGTTTGGAGTCCGGTCAGCTCCTCCGAATTACCCCACGACAGGCCCGTCTCTTTCCAGGAGGTGAGCCGGGTGGGGATGCCAGATTGGAATTTGGGGGCCGCTGCCCATTCAGGGTCATGCGGCTCGGTGATGTAGAACCACCCCGATTGCCACCCTTTGATGGTTTCCACAAAGGAGCCCTTGAGCCATGTGACGTTGGGCAACTTGCCCACCATGGCGCCTCCGCACTCCGCCTGCTGGCCCCCCACTACCTTCGGCTTGACGTTGAAGATCTTCAGCCATAAGCCGAAGTGGGGCTTGATGCGGAGGAAGGCCTCACACACGACGATAAACGCCGAGATGTTGAGGATGAAGTTCGGGGCCAGATCGTGGAAATCCAGGCCGTAGTAGAACATGAGCCCCCGGACAAATGGGTGGAGTGGGAAGCCCAGTCCACGAAGGAAATGGGGGAGGAACACCACCCTCTCATGGGGCCTAGGGGTGGGGATGAGCTGCCCCTCGTCTGGAAGCCGGTGCGCAATGTCGTTGGATAAGTATCCGGCTTTCCTCAACTTTTTGATGTGCCCCTCCGTGATGGAGGAGGCCATCCACCTGCCTCCCACTCCAGACATGGCTGGAGAAGGTTGAGGTGGGAAGTGCGGACTTGGGCGCTGGAGCTCGAGTGCGCGAAAATGGGTAAGCGAAGGAGGAAGAAGGCGTAGATGGAAAGGGTGGATTCTTATCCCCTTATATGGGCGGACGAAACTATGTGCCCCCACCAGCCTGGTAAAACTCGCTTATCTCCCAAGCGCCGTGATTAATGGCACGGTTGGGTTACCCACGCCCGTATTGATGAGAATCCCGGAATAAGGGTACACGATCTCTGCTTCGACAAGAAGTGCCAAGGAAACCACCTCGCTAAACGCGCTAAGGCGGGACAGTAAAGGCTTGGCCGTGGCGTGATGTCATGCTGCAGAATACGTCAGCAGATTAGATTTGTAAAAATATTATTCTCTCTACGGTTGTATGTGGAACTTATTTTGCAGAGCCGGACACTATCCTTGTGTTCAAAACCTTCTATGAAGTATTCGGAGGAGGAACCTGCCTTGCAATGCCGAAGACAATCTGCGCGCCGGACTCGTCGTCATTGAAGCCTAGTTCAGGGGCTACTGAGGGAGTCCTGGATTAGGGGGTGTCCGGATGACCGGACTATAACCTTTGGCCGGACTCCTGGACTATGAAGATACAAGATTGAAGACTTCGTCCCGTGTCCGGATGGGACTTTCCTTGGCGTGGAAGGTAAGCTTGGCGATACGGATATGTAGATCTCCTCCCATTGTAACCGACTCTGTGTAACCCTAGCCCTCTCCGGTGTCTATATAAACCGGAGGGTTTTAGTTCGTAGGACGAACAACAATCATACCATAGGCTAGCTTCTAGGGTTTAGCCTCTCTGATCTCGTGGTAGATCTACTCTTGTACTACCCATATCATCAATAGTAATCAAGCAGGAGTAGGGTTTTACCTCCATCGAGAGGGCCCGAACCTGGGTAAAAACATCGTGTCCCTTGTCTCCTGTTACCATCCGCCTAGACGCACAGTTCGGGACCCCCTACCCGAGATCCACCGGTTTTGACACCGACAATCATACTCTTTTATACCCAGTTTTACTATGCAGTAGTTTCACCCTCAAGGATTTACTATGTGGTTTGGTTGTAGTTCATGAGGTAGGAACCTATTACCTTTGATCACCCTAGGAATATACGTTATGCTCATAGTTTGCTTAGCCATGCTCGTAGATGGGGATTGGTATGTGAGATCATGAAAGTTGCGAAAGTAATAATTACTAAGGGAAAGTTAAGGTGGCAACTTTAATACACATCTGGCTGGATTGTTTGGGGCACCTGGAGAAACTAGTGCTTTCCCAAGGGAATCCCAAAGTACCCGTGTGATTACCCTAGGTCCGCCACCCAGGCTCAAAGGGATCATATGATATTTCATGCCTAGAAGCTTCCGTGTGAAGCCACAAGCCATTATGGGCTCTGGCATAGCTGAGTAAGTTGTGTGACCTCTTTCCGTGGTAGACTAGCAGATGTAGTGGGAAAGTAGGTGTACAGGTCTACCCAGGGTTTAGAGGGAATGCCTCAGAAAGACCATGTCTCGATCTTCCGATCATGGATGCGGTCGAGTCTTGTGGGGAAAAGTGCGCAAACCTCTGCAGAGTGTACAAACTAATCATGGTTAGCCGTGCCCCCGGTTATGGACAATTTGAGTATCTGGAAGTGAATTATTGGTTGATCTCATCACTCTTTAATTAATGTATTGGGTTTTATTATTCGTACTTGGTAATTTTGGGATTGAGTTGGAGGAACCTTCTACTGATGTCATAAACTTGGTAGTAAATAAAATCTAATCCTTTGTTGTAGGAAAAAATTAGCTTTATGCAAAAATTAAACATAGAGCCTCCACCAGCCAAATATGCATGTAGTTATAGTCTCTTTCATTCATTGCTCTATAGTGTGACTTTGCCAGCATATTCCATGTGCTGACCTACACGGCTGCAACATGTAATGTTGCCGAGTTTTTCGACAAAGAATAAGGTGAGCTAGGTCATTGTCATGCACTCAGTTATGCCGTGGAGTTGAGGGACTCATTTATCTTCAAAGATTCCGCAGTTACTTTATTTAGATGGCCTTTAGCCATATTTTCGTAATAAATACTCTTTATGAGGACCTCGATGTAATAAGTGTATGATTGAACTCTGTTATAATTCCCCGAGTACTGTGTGTGTCAGCATACCGACCCAGGGATGACACTTAAGCACAGAGACTTCAATCCATTGGGATCGGGTCGCTACAAGATGGTATCAGAGCACACGCTGACTGTAGGACGCGACCACTAGGAAAAGCTACATGATACTCTTCTCTATTCATTTCTAGTTCTCCTCTATTTATACTCTATAGATGTCGGATCCCAGGAACAAGTTCAGTCAGCAGGATGATGACACCCCTTTCGGACGACACCTGAAGGAAGTCACAAAGTACTTGTACATCGGTCTACCAAGTTTCACCGGAACCTTCACTGCAACTTTACCAGAAGAGGAGCGCTGAAGGATCAAAGGTCGTGTACCTGGGAGGACTTTTGCACCGACTACCGAGCCCATCGGGTTTGCTTTGGATGCCCCAACTTGGAGCTTAGGAAAGAGCATGGCAGCTCGCATCACCTTTGGACGCATTTGTGAGGTGTACCACAAGTATCTTGAAGACACCATCTACCAGATATGTGGGCACCGGGATGAGCAATGGGGGATGATTCGCACCAGGAAGGATGTATCTAGTGTAGCATACATATAGGAGATGGATCAACACATTCGTCGATATGAGAACCAAATGTGTGCTATCATGAAGAAGACCAAGAAGGTGATGACCAGGAATATCGAGATAGAAGAGGAGCTCAAGGCAACCCACGATGGATATGAAGAGGAAATTGCTGTGCTACTGGAGAAGAATGAAGACTTGAAGAAGAAGCTAGGAATACCCGAGGTGAAACAAAAGCGTGAAGTACATATTCATGAAGACGACTACATCATACTAGATGACACGGACAGTGATGAAGATGAAGACAGTGATGAGGATGAAGACAATGATGATGACGCTAGAGATCATGATTATGAGCCCATGGAGTCTTTCACCGATCAAAACTTCTAGACGACCACCATATTACTATTAGAGTTCTTCCAAGTAGTTAGAAATCATTTGTAAGATTTTGTAATAGTAGCTTAGATTGATTGTGTGAATATTGTTTGATTTGAGTGGTGTGAATTGAATGTATTTGTCTCATATGCATATGGGTAGTGAAATCTCTCATTAGACCTTATTCTATTCTGTTTTCTCACCCCTCTAACCCATCAGATGCCTCTGAGACGTGACCACGGATTCACTTTTCCACCGGAGCTCACCCAGTTGAGCCAACAGCAGAATGCTTTAATGCAGATGATGATCTAGAACCAAGGCAATAATAACGACAACAACAATAACCACTACAAAAAAAGACACATCCGTGACACTTTGGGCCGAACGATTTTTTTCTGTCATGCTTATGACACTTCTATGTCGATAATTGTGACAAAACCCGGTATCATCATAGATGTGGCGGGCTCCTACTTCTATGACAATAAATCATGACAGAAAATGGGCTTTTCGTCCTGGGCGGGCCGGATATGCAGCTACATGACATTCTTTGGGCTGTCCACGATGGAAAAAACTGTGGTAGAAGCGAGGGCGAGGAATATTTTGGGGAGTTCCCAGTTACGGTGGGTGGTCACGGGCCGAGCGATGCACGTTTCTCTCATACACTTACACGCGTGGGTGCGAGGCATTGGGTTCTAACTGAACCCGAGCGAGGCGTTCGCCTAACTGGACCCGAGCGATTGCACTGCAGGCTACTTGTTACTGAACCCAAGCGATCGATCGATGACTGTTAAATGAACCCGGTTGAGCGATTCCTTTGCTACTGCTGCTAACTGAAGCCGATCGATGCTGCCTCTGGATGAACAGTGAGCC